>NW_027466569.1:1065000-1110000 GCF_050575085.1 Anarhichas minor | reverse complement strand
CCCCTTTACATGTTTCCAATGTTACATGGTGTAATAATGATGACATGATTATGATGAATGAATGAAACAAGGAGCTGAAGTGGGTTTAATGTAGTACAGGAACTTATATCTTAATTCTACAGATGTCACATAAATAACCATACAGATGTTTCTACTCAGGAGGCTCAGTGACTGGGTGGGGAGACGAGTCTTCTTGAAATGGTGCAAAAGAATCCGCTGGAAAGCATCTTGATGTTAAATGTTAAATGAGAAAGAAAGTGTCAGGATTCTATGAAAGGAAACCACAGACTGAGGAACCAGTCCATCGGACCTGAACTTCAGCTACCACGAGCCACAAACAGTCTTAATAACTACTGTGTCCTGGTAAAATTATCACAGTTAAGTTCAACTAACTAAAGTTACTTATGGACATTCTGGACTATTTCACAGAGAAAACAATAATATATGAATAAAGAAATGCAGATTAAAGACGACATGAACCAATAATAGACATAATAGTTGAATGATGTCTCTTTTCATCAGCATCTTAATTTCCTTTCGCCAAAGGCTTCACATTGCCTGGAACATCTTTTTTTTTAAAGGGGGGGGCATATTGCTCCAGATTTCATCACTTTTAATTAGTTGGGATGGAATAAAAGAGCTGAATATGATTATTTGGGCTGGAGCAGCCTGCGGTGAAACGCCTCAGGAACGCTCACAACTTCACTCGTCTCCGTAACGACGTCGTCCACCAGCTTCACACTGCTCTCAGATCAGAGTCACACTTTGCATTTCATGCATCGAGCCGTCAAAGTCTTAAGTATAGACTCAGTAACACAAGCAGCCAGCAGGTCAGAGGTCAGAGGGGGTCTCTTGAGTGATAAGTGGGACGGCAAACTGGCAGCTGACAGACAAAAAAATATGATTAGAAACAATAATAATAATAATAATAATAATAATAATAATAATAATAATAATAATGATGGTGGTAAACAGCTTAATAAATAGAACATTTGACCCATTTCTGTGCAGACGTGTAAACGTAGGATTTTATCACGCTGCAAAAATAAACCTACCGACCTCATGTGAAGGTTTCCTCTCGTCACGATGATGATTAAAGCTTTTAATGTGTCACTTTACGTCACATCGTCAACGTGAAACAGCTGCAACAAAACCTCTCGGTTAGCTTTCAGAGAAACGTCTCAGTTAGAATGTAAACTCAGTGAAACGTTAACAACTCGACAACACTTGGGGACACGAACACCGGTCTCCTGGTTGAAGGTCCTGTGTGTGTTTGACTTCTTCACGTGTTCTACGTCACGTGTGTTCACATTAAGTCACTTCAGACCACATGGCGTAAAAATGACAAAAAGCAAGAACGGTGTTGTTACTGCACACCGTTTGGAATGTGGTCTGTACTGTGAGTGAATAGAAGACGATATCATTTAAACGAGTACTTTGATGTGTACTAACACAACACACATGCAAATTGATGGCACTTGTGAGTTGCCCAACTTATTCTGAAAAGGGTTAAATATGACGCACACCTGCTGACGTGACAATAAACACATCAGACGTATGAGGAGAGAAACATTTGCAGAAACAGAAAATACTTTTTATATAAAGGTGAATTTAAACCGTGTAGATTAAAGCTATTAGCTCCACTAATTAAAGCTATTTTTAGAACAAGTCATCACGCCGGTATGATATCATGAGAAAAATAAACCCACCAGAGGTCAACGTGTTCAGAGCCTGAATATTAATTTAATCATGTTTGTATTATTGTTTTAAAGACGTCGTCCTCACTGCTGGATCTGATACATGTTGGTGTGACGCACACAAAATGTATGGTCACATTTTTGTTATTAGATTCATATTTGAACGAATTTCTGTGATTTGCCTATCATAATTAAACTTCCTTTAGAAGTGTATTTTTATCTATGCCCAGTAGGTGGCACTGGAGCGCTGTCGATCTGCCTCGCGACCAGAGATTTGTAGGTGCGCGTTCAGCGTCTTCTCATAGCTTGAGAGGACACTGAAGCGAGAAGCCACAGCGTTTGCCTGTTTCATTTATTTCCTGTTTTTCTCAGGTTAGTAACATGAAAAGTGCACAAAAGACACATGAATTCAGGACCAATGTGTACGTAACATTAGTATAGAGTATTTTGTGTTTTTTATGTAGTTGTTTGATCGCTACTGACTGTTAAGACTGACTGTTGAGTGCTAGCTAAGCTAATATTAGCCCTGTGTTACATCCCTTGTTTTTATCTGGCTCCTACACAATGAACTTTTTCTTTATGATGAAATGAATCGACTCTTTATGTTCTGTTAGGTCGATCCATACTAAATATGTTAATTAATGTGACTGTAATATGTATATAAGTGTTGTGAATGTTTGTTAGCATTTGTTAGCTGTTCGCTGTACTGGTGACGCACCGCCGCCATTTGGAAGAGTGTCTGTCTCACGTACGCCACAGTGGCTGTGGGCATATTGCCAAAGTGCAGTTAGGAGGGGTTTTAGCCCAAGAGACAACAGATATGTTGATCAAACATGTAATAATAGTAGTGTAACCTTTGTTATTTGGTTTATTACAACTTAATGTATTTTTCCTGTGTTTTGAAATGGAGAAACATATACAGAAGACTGTTTTCACTTAAAGAAGTGTAAAAATAAATATAGCTTGAGAGGACACTGAAGCGAGAAGCCACAGCATTTGCCTGTTTCATTTATTTCCTGTTTTTCTCAGGCACAAAATCTGTGATCAGGCCCATTCATGCTGGGACCTGTAACATTGGCCTCAGAGTTCAAATCTAATATTTTATACATAAATACTGCACATTAATAAACCACAGCGGAGACAACAGATGTATCTCTTCACACAGTTGGAAGTTCATTTGGGATTATTTGGACTCAACAGGTGAGTTGAAGCCGACGATGCCGACGGGAAAGTTCAGGAGAGCAGGACGGTGAAATGAGGAGACGTAACTTTTACATTTTTAGGAGTTTGCACTCAAATATTAAGAGAAAGGTGCATTTAATAGCAACATGCATTACAAGAATACAGTGCATAAAAGAAGACACAAAATGATTTTATTAAATCTATTTTATCACCATATGTGAATGCAGCAGTTTGTTTTTTGTTGAACTTCCACAAAAGAAAGAGAAGAAAAGTGAGCGTGATAACTTGTGGTAGTTGTGATAGTTGTGATAACTTGTGATAACTTGTGGTAGTTGTGGTAGCTTGTGATAACGTGTGGTAGTTGTGATAGTTGTGATAACTTGTGATAACGTGAGATAGTTGTGATAACGTGCGGTAGTTGTGATAGCTTGTGATAGTTGTGATAATGTGTGGTAGTTGTGATAGCTTGTGATAGTTGTGATAATGTGTGGTAGTTGTGATAGTTGTGATAACTTGTGATAACTTGTGATAGTTGTGATAATTGTGATAACTTGTGATAATGTGAGATAGTTGTGATAACGTGCGGTAGTTGTGATAGCTTGTGATAGTTGTGATAATGTGTGGTAGTTGTGATAGTTGTGATAACTTGTGATAACTTGTGATAGTTGTGATAATTGTGATAACTTGTGATAATGTGTGGTAGTTGTGATAGGTGTGATAGTTGTGATAACTTGTGGTAGTTGTGATAGTTGTGATAGCTTGTGATAACATGCAGTAGTTGTGATAGTTGTGATAACTTGTGATATTTTGTGGTAGTTGTGATAATGTGTGGTAGTTGTGATAACTTGTGGTAGTTGTGATAACTTGTGATAGTTGTGATAGTTGTGATAACTTGTGGTAGTTGTGATAACGTGTGGTAGTTGTGATAGTTGTGATAACTTGTGATAACGTGCGGTAGTTGTGATAGTTGTGATAACTTGTGATAGTTGTGATAACTTGTGATAGTTGTGATAATTGTGATAAAGTGTGATAATGTGTGGTAGTTGTGATAGTTGTGATAACTTGTGATAGTTGTGATAACTTGTGATAATGTGTGGTAGTTGTGATAACTTGTGATAACTTGTGATATTTTGTGGTAGTTGTGATAGTTGTGATAGCTTGTGATAGCGTGTGGTAGTTGTGATAGTTGTGATAACTTGTGATAACTTGTGATAATTGTGATAGTTGTGATAGTTGTGATAACTTGTGATAGTTGTGATAATTGTGATAGTTGTGATAATTGTGATAACTTGTGGTAGTTGTGATAGTTGTGATCGCTTGTGATAACGTGCGGTAGTTGTGATAGTTGTGATAACTTGTGATATTTTGCGGTAGTTGTGGTAGTTGTGATAACTTGTGGTAGTTGTGATATTTTGCGGTAGTTGTGGTAGTTGTGATAACTTGTGGTAGTTGTGATAAGTTGTGGTAACTTGTGGTAGTTGTGATAACTTGTGATAACTTGTGATAACTTATGATAATGTGTGGTAGTTGTGATAGTTGTGATAACTTGTGATAACTTGTGGTAGTTGTGGTAGTTGTGATAACTTGTGGTAGTTGTGATAACTTGTGATATTTTGTGGTAGTTGTGATAAGTTGTGATAGTTGTGATAACTTGTGGTAGTTGTGATAACTTGTGATATTTTGTGGTAGTTGTGATAGGTGTGATAACGTGTGGTAGTTGTGATAACTTGTGGTAGTTGTGATAACTTGTGATAACTTGTGATAGTTGTGATAACTTGTGGTAGTTGTGATAGTTGTGATAACTTGTGGTAGTTGTGATAGCTTGTGGTAGTTGTGATAGCTGTGATAACTTGTGATATTTTGTGGTAGTTGTGATAGGTGTGATAATGTGTGGTAGTTGTGATAACTTGTGGTAGTTGTGATAGGTGTGATAATGTGTGGTAGTTGTGATAACTTGTGGTAGTTGTGATAGTTGTGATAACTTGTGATAGTTGTGATAACTTGTGGTAGTTGTGATAGTTGTGATAACTTGTGGTAGTTGTGATAACTTGTGGTAGTTGTGATAGTTGTGATAACTTGTGATAGTTGTGATAGCTTGTGGTAGTTGTGATAACGTGTGATAACTTGTGATAACTTGTGGTAGTTGTGGTAGTTGTGATAACTTGTGATAACTTGTGGTAGTTGTGATAGTTGTGATAACTTGTGATAGTTGTGATAACTTGTGGTAGTTGTGATAACTTGTGATAACTTGTAGGGGTGGGGTGAAAAATCGATACAGCATAGTATCGCGATATTTTGCGTGGCGATATTGTATCGATACACGGACGCCAAGTATTGATCTTTTATTATATAAACTGTTTAAAAAAATGTTTTTGTTTTTTTTGAAAAATCAAATCAATTGCTTTTTCAGTCCACTAGATGGTGCTGAGTTGTTTTCTGGTGAGGTCAGGAAAGGTCCCGGGTCAGCGTGATTGGTAGGAAGTTGGTCAAAACAAAGAGAGACATCTGGCCTCACAACGGGGTTAAATCTGCCAACAGTAGCCAGGCTCATGGGGAGAGTGCAGCGCACAACTGTCTCTCTGCCCTCGACGTCCACGCATCGCAAGTTATACTGAGTTATATAACTCTTATATCCTACTTATATAAGTTATAGTTCATATACTGAGTCCACACGTTTGCATTTAGTTAAGTTGGACTATGTAGTAATACAAACAGTTCAGTTTGTCAGGTTCATGCAACATTTATGACATTGTTGGTCAGTCTGTCTGCTTGACAATCGTATTTTGCTGCAATAAAAATGATTGAAGTGAGATGAACAGACTGAAAACTTCATCTTATTAGATAAAACATGTTGACACAGTTTTCCTTTGGGGACATAATTTGAAGTTGAAAAAAGTAATAAATCGCAATATAGGCCTATGTTATCGCAATACTCAGAATATCGCAGTATCATGATAATATCGCAGTATCGTGATAATATCGTATCGTGACCTAAGTATCGTGATAATATCGTATCGCGGGATCTCTGGTGATTCCCACCCCTAATAACTTGTGATAGCTTGTGGTAGTTGTGATAGTTGTGATAACTTGTGGTATTGTGATAGTTGTGATAGTTGTGATAGTTGTGATAACTTGTGATAGTTGTGATAGTTGTGATAGTTGTGATAACTTGTGATAGTTGTGATAGTTGTGATAACTTGTGGTATTGTGATAGCTTGTGATAACTTGTGATAGTTGTGATAACTTGTGATAGTTGTGATAGTTGTGATAGTTGTGATAACTTGTGGTAGTTCAAGGTTGGAGGCAGACAACCAGGGGGCTCCCTGGAGAGGGCAAACGAGCTAAACTCTTTCTTCAATAGGTTTAGCTCAGAGCCCTCATCTGTCTCCTCCACACACCACACCTCCCAAACACCTCCCCCTCTGTCCCCCCTGGTGAGCTGCATGGACTCAGAGCCCTCCACTTCAAAGGGCTCTGCCACCACCGACACTATGACCCCCCTCCCCCCCTCTCTGTGACGACTGGCCAGGTTAGGAGACAGCTGGAGAGACTCCACCAAGGCAAGGCTGCTGGACCTGATGGCATCAGCCCAAGGGTCCTGAAGACCTGCGCCATCCAGCTGTCTGATGTCCTGCAACACCTCTTCAACCTGAGCCTGAAGCAAGAGGAAGTCCCAGTGCTGTGGAAGACGTCGTGCCTGGTTCCTGTACCTAAGAAGACGACACCATCGGGCCTCAATGACTACCGACCAGTTGCCCTCACATCTCATGTGATGAAGCTGCTGGAGAGGCTGGTCTTGGCCCACCTCCGACCGCAGGTGAAATCATCACTGGACCCTCTGCAATTTGCATACCAGCCTCATGTGGGAGTGGACGACGCCATCATCTACCTGCTGCAACGAGCTCAGTCGCACCTGGATGAACCGGTGGCTCTGTGAGAATCACTTTCTTTGATTTCTCCAGTGCATTCAACACCATCCAACCAGTGCTGCTGAGTGAGAAGCTGTGGGTGGTGGGGGTTAACGCCTCCACCGTCTCCTGCATCACTGACTACCTCACAGGCAGACCACAGTTTGTCTGACTGGGCCGTATGCTCTCTGATGTGGTGGTCAGTGATACTGGAGCCCCACAGGGAACTGTTCTGTCTCCCTTCCTGTTCACCTTGTACACCACTGACTTCCAGTACAACTCAGGGTCATGCCATCTGCAGAAGTTCTCTGATGACTCTGCAGTGGTCGGGTGTATAAGGGACGGACGGGAGGAGGAGTACAGGGCAGTAGTGGAGGACTTTGTGGAGTGGGCCGGTAGAAATCACCTGCGTCTGAACGTGGCCAAGACCAGAGAGATGGTGGTCGACTTCAGGAGGAGGACGATGACTCCACAACCGCTGAGAGTTCAGGGAGAGGATGTGGACATGGTGGAGGAGTACAAGTACCTGGGTGTCTCCATCGACAGCAGACTGAACTGATAGACCAACATCAACGCTGTGTACAAGAAGGGGAGGAGTCGACTCTTTTTCTTGAGGAAACTTCGATCCTTCAACGTGTGCAGCAAGATGTTGGAGATGTTCTACCAGTCTGTTGTGGCCAGTGCACTGTACTTCTGTAGTCTGCTGGGGGAGCAGCATTGGAGCCGGAGACACCAACAGACTTAACAAACTGATTACGAAGGCCGGCTCCATCATTGGCTGCAAACAAGACTGATCTGGAAGAGGTGGTGGAGAGGAGGACACTGAAGAAACTATTGTCCATATTGGATAACCCGGACCACCCTCTCCACCACCTACTGCAGGCACAGCGGAGCACTTTCTCCAACAGACTGATCCAGCTCCGCTGTCACAAGGACCGATACAGGAGAACATTCCTGCTCTCTGCTATTAGACTTTACAATAAATCACCTCTGGCCAAATCATCCTCCACATAACTACACACTGCTACACTGTTGTTTGCTGGTGGTTGATTTTTGCACTACTGTTTTTCACCTAGTTAGTTAATTTAACACTATTCTATTTCATTGTATATACTGTGCATTTTTGCATTTGTGCATTTTGTTGTTTTATCTTCTATATTCTATATTCTGATATTTAATTTGTCCTACTCTGTTATTTTATTGTATATATTGTGCATTTTTTAATACTTAATATTTTTGGTTACTCTGTTACTTTGCTTACTTGGTGTGTCTTGCTGCTGTAACATACAAATTTCCCCCTGAGGATGAATAAAGTATACATCTATCTATCTATCTAGTTGTGATAACTTGTGATAGTTGTGATAACTTGTGGTAGTTGTGGTAGCTTGTGATAACGTGTGGTAGTTGTGATAGTTGTGATAACTTGTGATAACGTGAGATAGTTGTGATAACGTGCGGTAGTTGTGATAGCTTGTGATAGTTGTGATAATGTGTGGTAGTTGTGATAGCTTGTGATAGTTGTGATAATGTGTGGTAGTTGTGATAGTTGTGATAACTTGTGATAACTTGTGATAGTTGTGATAATTGTGATAACTTGTGATAATGTGAGATAGTTGTGATAACGTGCGGTAGTTGTGATAGCTTGTGATAGTTGTGATAATGTGTGGTAGTTGTGATAGTTGTGATAACTTGTGATAACTTGTGATAGTTGTGATAATTGTGATAACTTGTGATAATGTGTGGTAGTTGTGATAGGTGTGATAGTTGTGATAACTTGTGGTAGTTGTGATAGTTGTGATAGCTTGTGATAACATGCAGTAGTTGTGATAGTTGTGATAACTTGTGATATTTTGTGGTAGTTGTGATAATGTGTGGTAGTTGTGATAACTTGTGGTAGTTGTGATAACTTGTGATAGTTGTGATAGTTGTGATAACTTGTGGTAGTTGTGATAACGTGTGGTAGTTGTGATAGTTGTGATAACTTGTGATAACGTGCGGTAGTTGTGATAGTTGTGATAACTTGTGATAGTTGTGATAACTTGTGATAGTTGTGATAATTGTGATAAAGTGTGATAATGTGTGGTAGTTGTGATAGTTGTGATAACTTGTGATAGTTGTGATAACTTGTGATAATGTGTGGTAGTTGTGATAACTTGTGATAACTTGTGATATTTTGTGGTAGTTGTGATAGTTGTGATAGCTTGTGATAGCGTGTGGTAGTTGTGATAGTTGTGATAACTTGTGATAACTTGTGATAACGTGCGGTAGTTGTGATAGTTGTGATAGTTGTGATAACTTGTGATAGTTGTGATAATTGTGATAGTTGTGATAGTTGTGATAACTTGTGATAGTTGTGATAATTGTGATAGTTGTGATAATTGTGATAACTTGTGGTAGTTGTGATAGTTGTGATCGCTTGTGATAACGTGCGGTAGTTGTGATAGTTGTGATAACTTGTGATATTTTGCGGTAGTTGTGGTAGTTGTGATAACTTGTGGTAGTTGTGATATTTTGCGGTAGTTGTGGTAGTTGTGATAACTTGTGGTAGTTGTGATAAGTTGTGGTAACTTGTGGTAGTTGTGATAACTTGTGATAACTTGTGATAACTTATGATAATGTGTGGTAGTTGTGATAGTTGTGATAACTTGTGATAACTTGTGGTAGTTGTGGTAGTTGTGATAACTTGTGGTAGTTGTGATAACTTGTGATATTTTGTGGTAGTTGTGATAAGTTGTGATAGTTGTGATAACTTGTGGTAGTTGTGATAACTTGTGATATTTTGTGGTAGTTGTGATAGGTGTGATAACGTGTGGTAGTTGTGATAACTTGTGGTAGTTGTGATAACTTGTGATAACTTGTGATAGTTGTGATAACTTGTGGTAGTTGTGATAGTTGTGATAACTTGTGGTAGTTGTGATAGCTTGTGGTAGTTGTGATAGCTGTGATAACTTGTGATATTTTGTGGTAGTTGTGATAGGTGTGATAATGTGTGGTAGTTGTGATAACTTGTGGTAGTTGTGATAGGTGTGATAATGTGTGGTAGTTGTGATAACTTGTGGTAGTTGTGATAGTTGTGATAACTTGTGATAGTTGTGATAACTTGTGGTAGTTGTGATAGTTGTGATAACTTGTGGTAGTTGTGATAACTTGTGGTAGTTGTGATAGTTGTGATAACTTGTGATAGTTGTGATAGCTTGTGGTAGTTGTGATAACGTGTGATAACTTGTGATAACTTGTGGTAGTTGTGGTAGTTGTGATAACTTGTGGTAGTTGTGATAGTTGTGATAACTTGTGATAGTTGTGATAACTTGTGGTAGTTGTGATAACTTGTGATAACTTGTAGGGGTGGGGTGAAAAATCGATACAGCATAGTATCGCGATATTTTGCGTGGCGATATTGTATCGATACACGGACGCCAAGTATTGATCTTTTATTATATAAACTGTTTAAAAAAATGTTTTTTGTTTTTTTTGAAAAATCAAATCAATTGCTTTTTCAGTCCACTAGATGGTGCTGAGTTGTTTTCTGGTGAGGTCAGGAAAGGTCCCGGGTCAGCGTGATTGGTAGGAAGTTGGTCAAAACAAAGAGAGACATCTGGCCTCACAACGGGGTTAAATCTGCCAACAGTAGCCAGGCTCATGGGGAGAGTGCAGCGCACAACTGTCTCTCTGCCCTCGACGTCCACGCATCGCAAGTTATACTGAGTTATATAACTCTTATATCCTACTTATATAAGTTATAGTTCATATACTGAGTCCACACGTTTGCATTTAGTTAAGTTGGACTATGTAGTAATACAAACAGTTCAGTTTGTCAGGTTCATGCAACATTTATGACATTGTTGGTCAGTCTGTCTGCTTGACAATCGTATTTTGCTGCAATAAAAATGATTGAAGTGAGATGAACAGACTGAAAACTTCATCTTATTAGATAAAACATGTTGACACAGTTTTCCTTTGGGGACATAATTTGAAGTTGAAAAAAGTAATAAATCGCAATATAGGCCTATGTTATCGCAATACTCAGAATATCGCAGTATCATGATAATATCGCAGTATCGTGATAATATCGTATCGTGACCTAAGTATCGTGATAATATCGTATCGCGGGATCTCTGGTGATTCCCACCCCTAATAACTTGTGATAGCTTGTGGTAGTTGTGATAGTTGTGATAACTTGTGGTATTGTGATAGTTGTGATAGTTGTGATAGTTGTGATAACTTGTGATAGTTGTGATAGTTGTGATAGTTGTGATAACTTGTGATAGTTGTGATAGTTGTGATAACTTGTGGTATTGTGATAGCTTGTGATAACTTGTGATAGTTGTGATAACTTGTGATAGTTGTGATAGTTGTGATAGTTGTGATAACTTGTGGTAGTTCAAGGTTGGAGGCAGACAACCAGGGGGCTCCCTGGAGAGGGCAAACGAGCTAAACTCTTTCTTCAATAGGTTTAGCTCAGAGCCCTCATCTGTCTCCTCCACACACCACACCTCCCAAACACCTCCCCCTCTGTCCCCCCTGGTGAGCTGCATGGACTCAGAGCCCTCCACTTCAAAGGGCTCTGCCACCACCGACACTATGACCCCCCTCCCCCCCTCTCTGTGACGACTGGCCAGGTTAGGAGACAGCTGGAGAGACTCCACCAAGGCAAGGCTGCTGGACCTGATGGCATCAGCCCAAGGGTCCTGAAGACCTGCGCCATCCAGCTGTCTGATGTCCTGCAACACCTCTTCAACCTGAGCCTGAAGCAAGAGGAAGTCCCGGTGCTGTGGAAGACGTCGTGCCTGGTTCCTGTACCTAAGAAGACGACACCATCGGGCCTCAATGACTACCGACCAGTTGCCCTCACATCTCATGTGATGAAGCTGCTGGAGAGGCTGGTCTTGGCCCACCTCCGACCGCAGGTGAAATCATCACTGGACCCTCTGCAATTTGCATACCAGCCTCATGTGGGAGTGGACGACGCCATCATCTACCTGCTGCAACGAGCTCAGTCGCACCTGGATGAACCGGTGGCTCTGTGAGAATCACTTTCTTTGATTTCTCCAGTGCATTCAACACCATCCAACCAGTGCTGCTGAGTGAGAAGCTGTGGGTGGTGGGGGTTAACGCCTCCACCGTCTCCTGCATCACTGACTACCTCACAGGCAGACCACAGTTTGTCTGACTGGGCCGTATGCTCTCTGATGTGGTGGTCAGTGATACTGGAGCCCCACAGGGAACTGTTCTGTCTCCCTTCCTGTTCACCTTGTACACCACTGACTTCCAGTACAACTCAGGGTCATGCCATCTGCAGAAGTTCTCTGATGACTCTGCAGTGGTCGGGTGTATAAGGGACGGACGGGAGGAGGAGTACAGGGCAGTAGTGGAGGACTTTGTGGAGTGGGCCGGTAGAAATCACCTGCGTCTGAACGTGGCCAAGACCAGAGAGATGGTGGTCGACTTCAGGAGGAGGACGATGACTCCACAACCGCTGAGAGTTCAGGGAGAGGATGTGGACATGGTGGAGGAGTACAAGTACCTGGGTGTCTCCATCGACAGCAGACTGAACTGATAGACCAACATCAACGCTGTGTACAAGAAGGGGAGGAGTCGACTCTTTTTCTTGAGGAAACTTCGATCCTTCAACGTGTGCAGCAAGATGTTGGAGATGTTCTACCAGTCTGTTGTGGCCAGTGCACTGTACTTCTGTAGTCTGCTGGGGGAGCAGCATTGGAGCCGGAGACACCAACAGACTTAACAAACTGATTACGAAGGCCGGCTCCATCATTGGCTGCAAACAAGACTGATCTGGAAGAGGTGGTGGAGAGGAGGACACTGAAGAAACTATTGTCCATATTGGATAACCCGGACCACCCTCTCCACCACCTACTGCAGGCACAGCGGAGCACTTTCTCCAACAGACTGATCCAGCTCCGCTGTCACAAGGACCGATACAGGAGAACATTCCTGCTCTCTGCTATTAGACTTTACAATAAATCACCTCTGGCCAAATCATCCTCCACATAACTACACACTGCTACACTGTTGTTTGCTGGTGGTTGATTTTTGCACTACTGTTTTTCACCTAGTTAGTTAATTTAACACTATTCTATTTCATTGTATATACTGTGCATTTTTGCATTTGTGCATTTTGTTGTTTTATCTTCTATATTCTATATTCTGATATTTAATTTGTCCTACTCTGTTATTTTATTGTATATATTGTGCATTTTTTAATACTTAATATTTTTGGTTACTCTGTTACTTTGCTTACTTGGTGTGTCTTGCTGCTGTAACATACAAATTTCCCCCTGAGGATGAATAAAGTATACATCTATCTATCTATCTAGTTGTGATAACTTGTGATAGTTGTGATAACTTGTGGTAGTTGTGCTTCAGAAGGTGAATCTAAGCCTCAGACTCAGCGTCTGACTCTGCACTCTTACATACCAGCGCTGAGGTCAGCCGGGTGGAGTGGAGGTCACATGGGTCACATCTCTGGAGAGGAGATACCAGCAGCTGCTGGAGTCCAGGACTCAAGTACTCAACACCATTCAACATATGGAGGAGAAGGCAGCTCATATTTTTAAAAATGCTTTCTGTCAAAAAACTTAAAAGTATGTTGCAGAGAAGAACTGTTCTCTCACTTCTGTTTACGGATTCACACGCCAATAAAATCTATTTAAAAACAAAGCAAACTACTCAGTTAGTTTTAGTAAAATCATGGTTTGGTATTAAATTATTACGAAATTGAAACAAAAATCACGCGGGGAAAAGTAATTTTCTAAAAGTAAAAACATTCACGTGTTGAGTCGGTTTGTGAAGAAACGACGAGCTAACAGAAGAGCAGCCGTCTCAGAGTAACGTTGGACTAACAGCTCAACTCAATAATTCACATCTCCTCTGTTAGCATGAATTATTGAGTCGGCTGCTTCACCTCTTTAGCAGCTTTTCTTTAGCTGATCGGCGTGTGAGAGTGTGACAGCGTTTCAAACTGTGCACGGTGTGAACTTCACATGAACTACAGTACAAACACTTTGAACAGAAGGTAACGCACAGCTGTGATCACAAACAGAGGTATCACATCAAAGTCCATTCAAGTCTATAGATTTATTTATCTTTCTTTTCAAATCAAACACAAAATCAGGACTTTTCCCATCATGCACTGGGTCTGGCAGTTGGTGGAGAGCTGCTTTGGCTCCTGCTTCTAAAAGTATTGATCTGGTGACGTCATCGTTTGTCCGGGTGTGCATGATGCCAGAACAGGTTGAGGGTAAAGTCAGACGTAAACCTAACCACCGGTGATCGATTCTGCATCTCGAACGAGCTCGTTTCCTCGTTTCCTATCTCCTTGCATCATTTCCTCGGAGGAACTCAGACGCAAGTGAGGGAAACGTGGATGCAATTTTAGAGACTCGGGACGAACCTTTCAAGAGACCTGAATGCTGTTAACCCACCTTCAGAATTCAGGAACATTATATATTCATACCGTACATCTGCAAATTCTATATTGCTTGTTGTAGCTCACGTCAGCATCATTGTATCTTGTTGAATTCATGCGCTGCAGGAGTCAGAAGCCCTCACGCTGAAGCTAACGAACTAACAGGCTAACACAGACTGGAGCTGCTTTCATGGAGCAAACGAGTGCATCAGAGTTCATCATCTTCTCATCGTTCTCATCCTGCTTCATAACATCAGAGACCAAGTAGAGGAGGTCGTGTTAGTAACAGAAGAATCTCTTTCCATGCAGAGTTACACGCTGTAGCTGTTAAACCTTCCTGTTCGCTCGTCTTCACACGAATCGCTAATAAAGTGTCACAATCATTTCATCATCTGCTGAAATGCTAACTACAAAGGGAAGCTTTAAAGTGATGATTTCATGCATTAGCACTCACTGGAAATGTCCTTTCTTTTTAACTGGATGCATTTTATTAAGAAGCTCTGCATTCATTTGCATCTTCAGAGAAGTGTTCGACACAAGAAAGATCTTTCTGCACTGACGTCACTCTTTGATTTATCACAGCTGTATTCTAAACAGTGTTCTTTGTAATGTTGTAGTTTGTGTTTCTTTCTCTATTTCTGCAGCACAGGAATGAACTTCTGTCATCTTTAATACACTTCACGTTATCTTGGATTTCCACAAACAATGATGAGCATTTAAAAAGCTGTGATGAGCTTCACAGCTGATGAACTATTGAGTAATATGTTTTACTGTTGAACGGTTTAATTACACACAAATACACTTCCTAGATAAAGAATGAAAATACTCACCTGAAACAACACTGCTGAGTCAAATGAGCCTGTGATCGATGTGGTGTTGGAGCGCCATCTTGTGGCTACCTGAGTGCTTAACAATTGCACAGTTGAGGATGTGGTCTTTGCAGACACCACCAGCACCATCTGTCTGTACTTCATCCACTGGAGATGTGCTACCACGCCTCCGCCTGTTCATCTCTTTCTTCATACTGTGATCTGGAGGGGCGGGGCTGGAGGATTGCTGACTGGGAGGCACCTTTCTTGAACCTGGGTATTGAGAAAGACTAGTTTGTGCTTCCCTCTAGCGGTTAGTAGTGAGTACTGCTCCTCCCCCTCCTCCCTTCCACCGTCACGTTTTACGACAGTACCATTGTCTTTACGGCAGCCCGGTTTCCCCACAACATCAGACAACATGGCCGATGCGGAGCAGTGTCCCGGTGCTGAGGCGGTTTTAACGGAGAACCAGGAGAGTCCTGCAGCGGGGACAGACAGCGGGACTCCCGGAGACAAACCCGTGTGTCTCCTCGTGCTGGGCATGGCGGGCTCCGGGAAAACCACCTTCGTTCAGGTGAGTTAGCAATGTGTGGCTAACAGAAGAGCTAACTGCGTGAGTTAGCTTCGCCAGGCAGCTGTTAGCATGTCTGCTGTAGGCTAATGCTAGCTAATGTTATAGCCTATCAAGTACTATTCTACATAATACTACAATTATGCTCTCTGTATACATACTATTTTAGTTATTGTGGATTTTTAACTTGTTTTTTTAATTTAATATTCTTTACTGTTTTATTCCTTATTTACTTATTTATAATACTTGTTTTTATCCTGTTTTTGTACTGTCTCTTGTTTGCACTATACTGTATATAACATGATATAACATAATATAAAATAAATAATACATATACTGTATGCTGCTGTAATCCTGTAAATAAAGGATTATATATATATATATATATTGACTGTGACTCATGTTTCTAATGTTGTCTCTTTAGACTCCAGTGATTTAAACTAATCAGTCAACATGAGGTTGAAGAGTTTCAGCTTTAATTCAATGAATAAAACTAAAATATCACAACAACGTTTAACAATTACAGACATTTTCCACACAAATTCGTACTCGAGCACAGTACTTGATTAATGTACTTAGACACAGTGTAATTCAAGAGGCTTTATTGAGAACAACTAAAAAAACATATACAGGAAATAACAATATTATACAAATGAATGAAATATTTGTGAGTGAAGTGTTTTTATTCAAGATGTCTTCAATAGAAACACTGTTGGTTCAAATGGTTTAATGTTGACGATAAGAGAGTTCTAGAATATAACACTTCAACCCACTCTTGATATTATACCTAATATTATAAATATTTATATATTATAATATATAAATATTATAATATATATTATATTATTATTCCTGTCCAAACATCTGGGAAGAGAGAGAGAGGAGAAGAGAGGGGGAGGAAGAGGAGAGAGAGGGGAAGAGAGAGGAGGAGTGAGGAGAAGAGAAAGGAGGAAGAGGGGGGAGGTGAGAGGAAGAGGAGCGAGAGTGACCAGTAATTAGTAACACATATCTAAACTTCCTTGTGAGGCTGGTAATAGTAATTACATCATCTCTGAGATTGTTTTCCCTTTTTGTAAAAACTTAAAGCAAACAAACACCATGACCACCAACCTCCGTTGTGACTTCAGTGTGTTTGTGTTTCCTCCAGAGGCTGACGGCTCACCTCCACTCTCTGAAAACCCCTCCATACGTCATCAACCTGGACCCGGCCGTCCACGAGGTCCCCTTCCCTGCAAACATCGGTGAGGAAACACCCAAACTATGTATTTAAAGAGCAACTAAACCCCAAACTACGTATTTAAAGACCAACTCAACCCCAAACTACGTATTTAAAGACCAACTCAACCCCAAACTACGTATTTAAAGACCAACTCAACCCCAAACTACGTATTTAAAGAGCAACTAAACCCCAAACTACGTATTTAAAGAGCAACTAAACCCCAAACTACGTATTTAAAGACCAACTAAACCCCAAACTACGTATTTAAAGAGCAACTCAACCCCAAACTACGTATTTAAAGAGCAACTCAACCCCAAACTACAGATTGAAAGAGCAACTCAACCCCAAACTACAGATTGAAAGAGCAACTCAACCCCAAATTACAGATTGAAAGAGCAACTCAACCCCAAACTACGTTTTAAAAGACCAACTCAACCCCAAACTACGTATTTAAAGACCAACTCAACCCCAAACTACGTTTTAAAAGACCAACTCAACCCCAAACTACGTATTTAAAGACCAACTCAACCCCAAACTACGTATTTAAAGACCAACTCAACCCCAAACTACGTATTTAAAGACCAACTCAACCCCAAACTACGTATTTAAAGAGCAACTCAACCCCAAACTACGTATTTAAAGAGCAACTCAACCCCAAACTACGTATTTAAAGAGCAACTCAACCCCAAACTACGTATTTAAAGACCAACTCAACCCCAAACTACGTATTTAAAGACCAACTCAACCCCAAACTACGTATTTAAAGAGCAACTAAACCCCAAACTACGTATTTAAAGGGCAACTAAACCCCAAACTACGTATTTAAAGACCAACTAAACCCCAAACTACGTATTTAAAGACCAACTAAACCCCAAACTACGTATTTAAAGACCAACTAAACCCCAAACTACGTATTTAAAGAGCAACTCAACCCCAAACTACAGATTGAAAGAGCAACTCAACCCCAAACTACAGATTGAAAGAGCAACTCAACCCCAAATTACAGATTGAAAGAGCAACTCAACCCCAAACTACGTTTTAAAAGACCAACTCAACCCCAAACTACGTATTTAAAGACCAACTCAACCCCAAACTACGTATTTAAAGACCAACTCAACCCCAAACTACGTATTTAAAGACCAACTCAACCCCAAACTACGTATTTAAAGACCAACTCAACCCCAAACTACGTATTTAAAGAGCAACTCAACCCCAAACTACGTATTTAAAGAGCAACTCAACCCCAAACTACGTATTTAAAGAGCAACTCAACCCCAAACTACGTATTTAAAGAGCAACTCAACCCCAAACTACGTATTTAAAGAGCAACTCAACCCCAAACTACGTATTTAAAGAGCAACTCAACCCCAAACTACGTATTTAAAGACCAACTCAACCCCAAACTACGTATTTAAAGAGCAACTCAACCCCAAACTACGTATTTAAAGACCAACTCAACCCCAAACTACGTATTTAAAGACCAACTCAACCCCAAACTACGTATTTAAAGAGCAACTCAACCCCAAACTACGTATTTAAAGAGCAACTCAACCCCAAACTACAGATTTAAAGAGCAACTCAACCCCAAACTACAGATTTAAAGAGCAACTCAACCCCAAACTACAGATTTAAAGAGCAACTCAACCCCAAACTACGTATTTAAAGAGCAACTCAACCCCAAACTACGTATTTAAAGAGCAACTCAACCCCAAACTACGTATTTAAAGAGCAACTCAACCCCAAACTACGTATTTAAAGAGCAACTCAACCCCAAATTACAGATTTAAAGAGCAACTTAACCCCAAATTACAGATTTAAAGAGCAACTCAACCCCAAACTACGTTTTTAAAGAGCAACTCAACCCCAAACTACGTTTTTAAAGAGCAACTCAACCCCAAACTATGTTTTTAAAGAGCAACTCAACCCCAAACGACGTATTTAAAGAGCAACTCAACCCCAAACGACGTATTTAAAGAGCAACTCAACCCCAACCTACAGTTGTAAAGAGTAACTCAACCCCAAACTACGTATTTAAAGATCAACTCAACCCCAAACTACGTATTTAAAGAGCAACTCAAGCCCAAACTACGTATTTAAAGAGCAACTCAAGCCCAAACTACGTATTTAAAGAGCAACTCAACCCCAAACTACGTATTTAAAGAGCAACTCAACCCCAAACTACAGTTTTAAAGAGCAACTCAACCCCCAAACTACAGTTTTAAAGAGCAACTCAACCCCCAAACTTCAGTTTTAAAGAGCAACTCAACCCCCAAACTACAGTTTTAAAGAGCAACTCAACCCCCAAACTACGTTTTTAAAGAGCAACTCAACCCCAAACTACGTTTTTAAAGAGCAACTCAACCCCAAACTACGTTTTTAAAGAGCAACTCAACCCCAAACTATGTCTTTAAAGAGCAACTCAACCCCAAACGATGTTTTTAAAGAGCAACTCAACCCCAAACTACGTATTTAAAGAGCAACTCAACCCCAAACTACGTATTTAAAGAGCAACTCAAGCCCAAACTACGTATTTAAAGAGCAACTCAAGCCCAAACTACGTATTTAAAGAGCAACTCAACCCCAAACTACGTATTTAAAGAGCAACTCAACCCCAAACTACGTATTTAAAGAGCAACTCAACCCCAAACTAAGTATTTAAAGAGCAACTCAACCCCCAAACTACAGTTTTAAAGAGCAACTCAACCCCCAAACTTCAGTTTTAAAGAGCAACTCAACCCCCAAACTTCAGTTTTAAAGAGCAACTCAACCCCAAACTACGTATTTAAAGAGCAACTCAACCCCAAACTAAGTATTTAAAGAGCAACTCAACCCCAAACTACAGTTTTAAAGAGCAACTCAACCCCCAAACTTCAGTTTTAAAGAGCAACTCAACCCCCAAACTACAGTTTTAAAGAGCAACTCAACCCCCAAACTACAGTTTTAAAGAGCAACTCAACCCCCAAACTTCAGTTTTAAAGAGCAACTCAACCCCCAAACTACAGTTTTAAAGAGCAACTCAACCCCAAACTACGAAAATGACTGGTGTGACTCAGGTCTCTACCAGTGACGTATACGGCGTCTCTACGTCACTCCTCCTCAGTCCAGATATGGTCACTTCCTGTTCACTGGTTGAAAAATAGCCGCGTTAAAATCTCTTATTTCAGACAACTGGCAAAAAACACATTGACTTCCAGATGAGTGAACAAGAAGTGAGAAAATGCTGACTCACTTTTGGGTTTTAGAACTCCTCTGTATCCTCCTATAAAACCGACTGAGGGTAGAGGAGTATTACTGAAGAGTAGCCGTCTCAGTTAGCCTGTGAATCACTAATGCTAATCACTAGCATACTGGCCCCTGCATGTAAACGCAAAGAATGTATCCTGTATGTTGTCACCAGAACAGACTCTTTACAGAACTCTTACCTGACTACAATCATAACTCTAGTCAGGTAATAGCATACGGTAGCTTTTCTTTTTCTCTTTTGTAACTGTAGCATCAAAGCCTGGTGGAATGAGCCAGATAGCTAACTAAGTATCCTCTTAAACGATTAAATTCACACTAAAGTCCGCAGAAAAGAGGGAAACGGTTTGTTACAGTAATTACAGCACATTCCTCATTTAGTCGGTCCAGACAGACATTATTCGGTTCTCGGTTCTCTCTGTAGCCTTCAGTCCGTCTGTCTGTCTTCTGTCCCGCAGACATCCGGGACACCGTGAACTACAAGGAGGTGATGAAGCAGTACGGCCTCGGACCCAACGGGGGCATCGTGACGTCACTCAACCTGTTCGCCACACGCTTTGATCAGGTGACCCAGTCTTGACTCCGCCTCTCTATAAGATACCGAACCAAAGAGTTAAACTATTGAAATCAAAAGATGTCGACGACTTAAAACTAAAACGTACGTGTGTTATAAATGAGTTGGAATGGTTTAGTTTTTAAGTGCGTTTTTGTTTTCTGTTCCTCAGGTGATGCACTTCTTGGAGAAGAAGCAGCAGAACCACCGGTGAGTATTGGTACTACCTGAACTACATCACCTTAAAATCTCTCCTGTCCTCTCATGTCTCCTATCCTCTCCTGTCCTCTCATGTCTCCCGTCCTCTCATGTCTCATGTCCTCTCATGTCTCCTGCACTCTCATGTCCTCTCCTGTCCTCTCATGTCTCCCGTCCTCTCATGTCCTCTCATGTCTCCTGCACTCTTATGTCCTCTCCTGTCTTCTCATATCTCCCGTCCTCTCGTGTCTCCCGTCCTCTCATGTCTCCTGCACTCTCATGTCTCATGTCCTCTCCTGTCCTCTCATGTCTCCTGCACTCTCATGTCTCCTGCACTCTCATGTCCTCTCCTGTCCTCTCATGTCTCCCATCGTCTCATGTCCTCTCCCGTCCTCTCGTGTCTCCTGTCTTCTCGTGTCTCCCGTCCTCTCGTGTCTCCCGTCCTCTCATGTCTCCCGCACTCTCATGTCTCCTGCACTCTCGTGTCTCCTGTCTTCTCGTGTCTTCTGTCTTCTCGTGTCTCCCTTCCTCTCGTGTCTCCCTTCCTCTCGTGTCTCCCGTCCTCTCGTGTCTCCCGTCCTCTCGTCTCCCGTTCTCTCGTGTCTCCCGTCCTCTCATGTCTCCTGCACTCTCATGTCTCCCGTCCTCTCGTGTCTCCCGTCCTCTCGTGTCTCCCGTCCTCTCGTGTCCTGTCCTCTCATGTCTCCCGTCCTCTCATGTCTCATGTCCTCTCTCGTGTCTCCTCTGCAGCTACATTCTGATCGACACCCCGGGTCAGATTGAAGTCTTCACCTGGTCTGCGTCTGGAACCATCATCACGGAGACTCTGGTGGGTCCGACTCTCTGTTTTTTCTTATTGATCACATCGAGTTCTGAAGCACAAACCCGCCGGTGGGCCGAAAGGGCCAAAACTACACCGTTTATCAGCCAGAAGCTGTGAAAATAGACCTCATTGTCGTCAGATTGTCATCTTTCCGACGGTCCTTGAACACATCATGTCCAACGAATGCTTCCGTCAGATAAGACGAGGAGAGAGGGGGAGGGGAGAGGAGAGGCTGAAACATGTGAATAGTTCAATGTATAGAACATGTAGAGACTCCATAACCGAGTTATTCTGCACTAAAGACATGTTCTAGTTCTCTCTACTTCTAGTTATGATTGTTGTTTCCATAGAGGAGCAGGACTTTATATCACCGTTGTACAGGGTAGGAAATTTACATATTTCTTTGGGGGCAATTTTTGCCCCCACTGACTGAAATCCAGGGCATTTTCAAAAAATTGGGGACAGTTTTTGAAACTTGTGAAATAACATTTAACCTTTGTTCAAAATAATAAATATACTTATTTAGGCTTACAGTATATGAGCAATTGTCATCAAATGGCAATAATAAGACTATTAGGCAGTAGTCTACAGATTAAAAGTCTTTTCTTAGATTTTTTTAACAAAAAACAAACAGAAATCAGACAATCATATTCAATTTATTCTTATTTCTTTGTGGTTATTTATTGTTATTATTAAATGTTTTAAACAACTATTAACAATTATTAAGTCAACGATGCCTTGATTACATATACATCAGTCATTGTGTGGAATTATTGAGAAACATTTTGTAGCACCTTAAATATTGTGATATTACCCATTTCTGTCCTGAACATATGCATTAGTCATTGTGTGGAATTTTTGAGAAAAACATTTTTATAGCACCGTAAAAATTTAAAAAATGTGCCATTTGAAGGTACAAATTCAGTTCAGAGTTTTTACTTAGTAAAATATCTTAATTGACTGTCAGTCAGGTATTATTCATTTCCAGCAACCCTCAAATCAAAGAATAAAGACACTTTACACACAATTTATGTGTATTTTCCCTTTAACTCACGAGATGCAGGTAGCATGTTTTATACTTAATGTGAATATAATTCATACTTTGTTGGCATCTTATTCTGAAAACCGGATGTTCGTCTGAAGAAACCGGATGTTGTCTCACGTTAATCTTTCCGTTAACTTTCAAAGTCCTTCGCTGGCTCCCGATCTGTGCCGTTTGAATGCGTTTACCGTGAATGTCAGCATATAGGTGCACTAACATGTAAGTGTCTGCTGAGGTGACCGCAGTCACAGGTCTGATTAAGAAGCGCTCCATTTATTTATTAGTTTAGAAAGTTCGGGGGCATTTTTTGCCCCTCAGTGATATCAGGGGCAAAATGATATTTCTTAGTGGCAGTTTTGCCCTTTGCCCTCGTGTATTTCCGACGCTGCCGTTGTATCACGTTGTATCACGTATCGCGTTGTATTACGTTGTATCGCGTTGTATCGCGTTGTATCACGTATCACGTTGTATTACGTTGTATCACGTTGTATTACGTTGTATCGCGTTGTATCGCATTGTATCACGTTGTATTACGTTGTATCGCGTTGTATTACGTTGTATCGCGTTGTATCACGTATCGCGTTGTATCACGTTGTATTACGTTGTATCACGTTGTATTACGTTGTATCACACAGGGTTAATGTTTTGTGTGCTTCAGGCCTCGTCCTTCCCCTGCGTGGTGATCTACGTGATGGACACATCTCGGAGCGTCAACCCCGTCACATTCATGTCCAACATGCTGTACGCCTGCAGGTACCAATGAATGGTGGTGGTGTTGTCCATCAGTAATACTCACACTGTCCTCACCTATTTAATATTACAGATCTATGAACACAGTGGCTATAAACACACACAAGCACTCAATCGGACATCAAACATCTGTTACTTTAACTAAAACTACGAGTCACGTATTGAAATACCACAACACTGGACTGCTCTTTACATCATAGAAAGTATGTTATATATCTGAAATGCAAATATTATACTATTATTATTTATTTTTCTTACAAAAGATCACAGCTGATTCAATTGTCTCACTCCCATTTTCAAATATCACTGAAACAGGAACGGACCCCGTCCACACACATGTAAAACAGTGTTTGTACTGAATATGTCCAGCAGGGGGCGCCACCAGAGCAGATAAGACAACTGAGTATTAAATATGAACTGCTCTTAGTGTTAGTGTGTGTAATATTATCAGGAAACAACGAGATTACAGCACTTTGAGTTAAACTTCACTGAAGCAACATTCAGAGGTGAACTAGAGTCATAACTCAGAGAAATGAACTCCTCATCATCATCATCATCATCTCCAGAACAAACGTCCTTAAATCATAGAGAACCGCTGCCTCTTAAACTCATTTTCTACACGTACTTATTTATTTGACTGTTCTTCCTCTCGTGTCTTAATACTTTATTTATACTGCATTGTGTCTTTGTCTCTTCTCGTTATCGTAACATCTCTGGAACACCGAGAAGGAATTTCTTTTTTAATTTGGCCATAACTTTAAGAATTCATACGCTAATTATGACAATTTAACCCAAATGTTGTAAAATGATGGACGGACACAGATTTAAAGTGTCCGTGGTATTAATACTATATTAATATAATACATAGTATATAATTCTAGTGTACTATTCTTTTATTATTTGTACATATGACTTTATTTGCTATAGTTGAAGAAACAATAAAAAGCATGATTTGAAGAGTTGTTAATGTTGTCTTCAGCATCTCCGTGATCCTGTGATGTCTTCAGCATCTCAGTGATCCTGTGATGTCTGGACATTGACGGGTTCACTGCAGTCAGAGAACACGGAGTAATAGCAGCAGCTCTCCTGCTAGCTCTAAGTCTTCCTGTCTCGTTAGCATCCATCAGTAGTTCTGCTCTCACTTCTTCCTCTCTGTCCCTCCTCCAGTATTCTCTACAAGACCAAGCTGCCCTTCATCGTCGCCATGAACAAAGTGAGGTCACTTCCTGTCAGCCATGTGATTTTTCTTTTACAGTTTCATCTTATTGATTCGTTGACTATTTGTTCTTGTTGCAGACCGACATCATCGACCACAGCTTCGCGGTGGAGTGGATGCAGGACTTTGAGGTCTTCCAGGACGCTCTGAACCAGGAGACCTCGTACGTGAGCAACCTGACGCGCTCCATGAGTCTGGTGCTGGACGAGTTCTACACCAACCTGAGGGTAAGAGGACCAGGAGGCCCGACGCAGGAAAGACTCACCGGAGAGACGGATCACATTGAAGAAGAACGCAGAGTACAGCCACATTACGGCTGTGGACGTACTTTAGACTCCCAAGAGAATCGATACCAGTTTAAGAGAACGCTTTATTCACAATGTTTACACCTCTTTAATTTTCTGAGGGACTGAAGCTGTTCTGATCTCTTCAAACACAAAAGACTCTATTCACTAAAGCACTGATTCTACCTCTCACAGCACATGATGCTGCTCTACTGCTGCCTCCATCTGCTGCTACTACTGTAGTAATACTCTGGTACTGGTACTACTCTGGTGATACTCTGGTACTACTCTAGTGATACTCTGGTACTGGTACTACTCTTGTGATACTCTGGTACTGCTACTACTGTAGTAATACTCTGGTACTACTCTAGTGATACTCTGGTACTAGTCTAGTGATACTCTGGTACTGCTACTACTCTGGTGATACTCTGGTACTGGTACTACTGTAGTGATACTCTGGTACTGGTACTACTCTGGTGATACTCTGGTACTGGTACTACTGTAGTAATACTCTGGTACTGGTACTACTCTAGTGATACTCTGGTACTACTCTAGTAATACTCTGGTACTACTCTAGTGATACTCTGGTACTGGTACTACTGTAGTAATACTCTGGTACTGGTACTACTGTAGTGATACTCTGGTACTGGTACTACTCTAGTGATACTCTGGTACTGGTACTACTCTTGTGATACTCTGGTACTGGTACTACTCTTGTGATACTCTGGTACTGCTACTACTGTAGTAATACACTGGTACTACTCTAGTGATACACTGGTACTAGTCTATTGATACTCTGGTACTAGTCTAGTGATACTCTGGTACTGGTACTACTGTAGTGATACTCTGGTACTGCTACTACTGTAGTGATACTCTGGTACTACTCTAGTGATACTCTGGTACTGGTACTACTGTAGTAATACTCTGGTACTGGTACTACTGTAGTGATACTCTGGTACTGGTACTACTCTAGTGATACTCTGGTACTACTCTAGTGATACTCTGGTACTGGTACTACTCTTGTGATACTCTGGTACTGCTACTACTGTAGTAATACACTGGTACTACTCTAGTGATACTCTGGTACTAGTCTAGTGATACTCTGATACTGGTACTACTCTGGTGATACTCTGGTACTGGTACTACTCTGGTGATACTCTGGTACTACTGTAGTGATACTCTGGTACTCATACTACTCTAGTGATACTCTGGTACTACTCTGGTGATACTCTGGTAGTGGTACTACTGTAGTAATACTCTGGTACTGGTACTACTCTGGTGATACTCTGGTACTACTCTGGTGATACTCTGGTACTACTGTAGTGATACTCTGGTACTCGTACTACTCTAGTGATACTCTGGTACTGGTACTACTCTGGTACTACTGTAGTAATACTCTGGTACTGGTACTACTCTAGTATTACTCTGGTACTGGTACTATAGTGATACTCTGGTACTACTCTAGTAATACTCTGGTACTACTCTAGTGATACTCTGGTACTGGTACTACTGTAGTAATACTCTAGTACTGGTATGACTGTAGTGATACTCTGGTACTGGTACTACTCTAGTGATACTCTGGTACTGGTACTACTGTAGTGATACTCTGGTACTACTGTAGTGATACTCTGGTACTACTGTAGTGATACTCTGGTACTGGTACTACTGTAGTGATACTCTGGTCCTACTCTAGTGATACTCTGGTACTGGTACTACTGTAGTAATACTCTGGTACTGGTACTACTCTAGTAATACTCTGGTACTGGTACTACTCTAGTGATACTCTGGTACTACTCTAGTAATACTCTGGTACTACTCTAGTGATGCTCTGGTACTGGTACCACTGTAGTAATACTCTGGTACTACTCTAGTGATACTCTGGTACTGCTACTACTGTAGTAATATTCTGGTACTGGTACTACTGTAGTGATATTCTGGTACTGGTACTACTCTAGTGATACTCTGGTACTGGTACTACATTACATTACATTACATTACTACTCTAGTGATGCTCTGGTACTGGTACTACTCTAGTGATACTCTGGTACTACTGTAGTGATGCTCTGGTACTGGTACTACTGTAGTGATACTCTGGTGATACTCTGGTACTGGTACTACTCTAGTGATACTCTGGTACTGCTACTACTGTAGTAATATTCTGGTAGTGGTACTACTGTAGTAATATTCTGGTAGTGGTACTACTGTAGTGATATTCTGGAAGTGGTACTACTGTAGTGATATTCTGGTAGTGGTACTACTGTAGTGATATTCTGGTACTGGTACTACTCTAGTAATACTCTGATACTGGTACTACTCTAGTAATACTCTACGTATACGGGCACGTTTACCACTAGTAGAACCCAGCAGGAGATTAAAGAGGGTCGGTAGAACCCAGCAGGAGATTAAAGGGGGTCGGTGGAACCCAGCAGGAGAGTAAAGGGGGTCGGTGGAACCCAGCAGGAGAGTAAAGGGGGTCGGTAGAACCACGGTTCTAAAAGTGGTGGTGTCTCCGTGTCTGCAGGTGGTGGGCGTGTCCGCGGTGACCGGAAGCGGATTGGACGAGCTGTTCGTTCAGGTGGAGGACGCTGTGGTGGAGTACGAGAGGTTTGTTTCACTCGTTCATCAGATGGTTTGTCGTCACATTTCTTTATTATTTACACATTTAAATGTGTTTTATTCTCTTGTTTGTCTCTAAACTGTTAAACACCTAATTAAATTAAGGACAAAATGTTTCCACTGAAACAATATATATATATATCCATCCATCCATCCATCCATCTTCCTCCTCTTATCCGGGGTCGGGTCGTGGTGGCAGCAGGCCAAGCAGGCTGACCCAGACCTCCCTCTCACCGGCAACATGTTCCAGCTCATTCTGGGGGATCCCGAGGCGTTCCCAGGCCAGCTGGGAGATGTAATCCCTCCAGCGTGTTCTGGGTCTTCCCCGGGGTCTCTTCCCAGTTGGACGTGCCTGGAAAACCTCCAGTGGGAGGCGTCCAGGAGGCATCCTAATTAGATGCCCGAACCACCTCAGCTGACTCCTTTCGACGCGAAGGAGTAGCGGCTCGACTCCAAGCTCCCTCCTGATGACCGAGCTCCTTACCCTATCTCTAAGGCTGAGCCCGGCCACCCTACGGAGGAAACTCATTTCGGCCGCTTGTAGCCGCGACCTTGTCCTTTCGGTCACGACCCAGAGTTCGTGACCATAGGTGAGGGTAGGAACGTAGACCGAGTGGTAAATTGAGAGCTTTGCCTTCCGGCTCAGCTCCCTCTTCACCAAGACGGTCCGGTGCAGCGCCTGCTTTACTGCTGCAGCCGCACCGATCCATCTGTCGATCTCCCGCTCCATCTTACCCTCACTCGTGAACAAGACCCCGAGATACTTGAACTCCTTCGCCTGCAGTAGGCACTCCGTCCCCACCTGGAGGGAGCAATCCACCGAACACCATGGCCTCATCCCCGCCGCTTCACACTCGGCTGCAAACCGCCCCAGTGAATGCTGGAGGTCACGATCCGAGGAGGCTAACAGGACCACATCATCTGTAAACAGCAGAGAGGCGATCCCGAGACCCCCGAACCTGACGTTCTCCACCCCCCGGCTGCGCCTAGATATCCTGTCCATGAAAGTCACGAACAGGACCGGATATATATATATAAATGTATTTATTATATATTATATAATATATTTATTATTTGATAAATTCTCTTCTAACGGAGAAGTCTGAGTGATGAACTGAACTCTTCTTCTTTCCTCAGAGACTATCGACCGGAGTATGAAAGACTCCGTAAACAGCTGGTGAGTGTCTGTCCTCACATGTCTCCTTGTTTTGACCCTCTGTACCCCAAAACACGGCAACATTCTGACGGTCTTTGAACACATCATGTGTAACGAACGCTCGAACACTAAGCTTAACATTTTGATATTTGTCTCGTTTAAAATCTCTCCATAAATAAAGCGTTTACTTTAACCAGCAGTCATGATTGGAGAGGGGAGAGGGGAGGAGGAGAGAGGAGAGGCTGAAACATGTTAATAGTTTAATTTTTATAACGTGTAGAGACTCATTTTTTTCCAATATTGGTAACACTTGTAGACACCTGAAAAATGTTGGATATATAGATTCCATATTTTGTAAAATTATTTATCAAAGAATTTCAACTTGCATTTTTCTGATTGATGTCATAATAACTGTTATTCTGCACTAAATACATGTTCTAGTTCTCTCTACTTCTACTCATGATTGTTCCATTTCCACAGAGGAGCAGGACTTTTATTTTGTAGTGAAAATCAAAGAGGGTTAACTGACTTCCTGTCCCATCAGGCGGATGCTCAGAGCAGGAAGCAGCAGGAGCAGCTGGAGCGACTCAGGAAGGACCTGGGAGCCGTGGACATGACGAGCACGCCTTCATCAGGTACAGCCGACCGATGACGAGGCGGTTTTTACTGGTGACGCTGTAGTTTACACCTCTATCATTTCTCAAGAAGAACTGTTTGCCCCCGTTTGTCCAGTTAAAGTGTTTCAATGTGAAGCCGCAGGAAATGCTGTGTTAGCATTAGCAGTGAGATGTAAAGGTGAGCTGTAACATTAGCTAGCTCAGTGCTACGTGAACTAGCCGTATCCAGTATAGATGCAAGCTTGTTGCTCTGTATTTGATAACGTTGTATTCTTTTAACCGATTGACTTCCTGCTTCCTGTCTGCAGACGGAGCCGACACAGCCGGGCCCAGTGACCTCATCATGACACGTGGTAACCCTGACGACAGCGAGGAGGACGAGGACAGCGACACGGACGACATCGATCACAGCGGTGAGAAAAGAAAACGGCCGTTTACACACCATAAAAAAACTAAAAGAATCCTCAGTGATCACCTGCACACTGTTTAACAATACTACAGAGCGCTTCTATGTTGCCTCCACATGGTTCTCAACATGGTGCTGGCTGAGCCAACGGCTAGCAGCTAACAGTGCTAACAGAACGAACGGTGTTAACTCAATGCCTCACATGCACTAAAAACTACGCTCACATGCACTAAAAACTACGCTCTCATGCACTAAAAACTACGCTCTCATGCACTAAAAACTACGCTCTCATGCACTAAAAACTACGCTCTCATGCACTAAAAACTACGCTCTCATGCACTAAAGGGCACGCTCACATGCACTAAAGGGTACACTCACATGCACTAAAGGGCACGCTCATGCACTAAAGGGAACGCTCTCATGCACTAAAAGGAACCCTCACATGCACTAAAGGAACCCTCACATGCACTAAAGGAACCCTCACATGCACTAAAGGAACGCTCACATGCACTAAAGGGTACACTCGCATGCACTAAAGGGTACACTCGCATGCACTAAAGGGCACGCTCACATGCACTAAAGGAACGCTCGCATGCACTAAAGGAACCCTCACATGCACTAAAGGAACCCTCACATGCACTAAAGGAACCCTCGCATGCACTAAAGGGCACGCTCGCATGCACTAAAGGAACCCTCGCATGCACTAAAGGAACCTCGCATGCACTAAAGGAACCTCTCATGCACTAAAGGAACCTCACATGCACTAAAGGAACCCTCACATGCACTAAAGGAACGCTCACATGCACTGAAGGAACGCTCACATGCACTGAAGGAACGCTCACATGCACTGAAGGAACGCTCACATGCACTAAAAGGCGGCCGGCTCTGTGAACAAAGAGGAGCTTTGAACACAGAGACTTTACTCTTTATCTTTACAGAGATAATATTTATTGATGAGATATTAATGTTTTTAATTTCGCACCTTTTAAATGATAAATTTAAATCTGATGGAAATGTTTTTCAATCATTTCTAGCAACGGAGGAGAGCAAAGAAGTCGACTCCTTTGGAACCTTCCTGAAGGAGAGGAAGGAAGTGGTTCAGGTCCGGAACAGGAAGTGTGCGATGCCCGAGGACCCCTGACCCCTGACCTCTGACCCTGTCAGGAGAAACATTGACAGAGAGAAGGTGAAGGAGATGGACACAGACTTTCTCCTGGAACAGAAGAACAGCACGTAAACCTGAACTCTTTGAGTCTGATCAGGTGACCCCTGACCCTGTGACCTCATTCAGTGAAGCTGATTGGCTGCTTCCTCCCTGAGAAGAAAAACAAAAGTTCTATTTTTTTATGAGAAAAGACTTCTATTCTGCTTCCGTTGACGTTTATTTGTAAAAGCACTGAAAGGATTTATGATCCTCAAATAAAAGTGAGCTTTTAGTTCAAAGGTGTTTTTATTTAAACTATTTGGGACTTAAACAAAGTGAGAGGATGTAGTTCATGATGACAATAGCCATCGGCCTTCTGAGTTCCTCTCACAATAATAGTGATGTCACATGACTAGGGACGGGTATCGATACTCGTACTGTCATCAATACTCTTTATCGGTTCTTTCTGACCGACAATCTACAAAGAAGTCCCCAAATCTTTAAACTACATTCTCATCTCATCGATGATCTCAGTGATTGTCTTTCATTGATCAAACTCTGTATGACATCACTAACGTATGACATCACTACCGTTACCCTACGGCTGCTCCACAGACTGATGTTCTGCTTGTTGGTCACATGTTGTGATGAACTTACTTGTGAGACGACCAGAGTTCTACAATGTGTCCTCCTCTCTGATCATGATGAGAGTCTCACGCTGTACTGAGAGGAGACAGAGAGACAAGGACGTCTCACTGCAGAACTAAGAACGTACCGATAGCAGAACCGATAACTGCTGACCGCGTCAATACGAACAGGTTTTTACTGTCTTATCGGTTCCCCTTTAGAACCTACATATGACATCCCTTGTTCACACAATGCTGACTAGGCCAATCGGAGTTGTGGTGACTTTTCCCTCGCTGGCGCACAGGAAGTGATGCGTTTTACGCCAAGCAGCCAGCGTTCATAATCAGCATGGACCAGCGGCCATATTTGTGGATCAGACTGTTTTTGCAATCAGGCTCATTTGGATCGAAAGGGGCAGATTTTGCACCAAATATTTGCATGTTACCTCATTTAAATATGTAAATGAAGCACATACGTGAATGAAGCACATTTAAATATGCAAATAAAAATAGTTTTTAGTCTCAATCCCGTCAGTGTGCAGTTTATTAGCTCCAGCTAGCTAAATGCTAATGCCGTCCTGTAATGATCCTCCATGAAGGTTCTGGAGTTTCATGTTGCTTCCCCTTTCTCTCTGAACTCCCACGCTCTGTTCACTTCATGAAACGCACCACGTGGTGAACAAAAGGAGCGCTGACAGTCGTTGCTTTGTGTCCTCTGATGATTGTGAATCTGTGGTGGTTCGTCCTCATTCATGTCGGAGCTCTGAATGGATTCACATTCTCTCGCCCGTCCACCATCTGTGCCGTCGCCTACGCAGCAGCGTGGTTTCAGCCTGAAGAGCAGCTGACTCACTTTCCCACTCTATGAAACAGCAGAGGTGGAACGTACCCACATCTACTCAAGTACTGCTCTTTACTGCAAACCTCAGGTACTCCAGTGTTTTTATACTTTAATTCAGGGACAAATATTACTCTTTACTGATTTATCTTCATTTTACTTGAGTTTTGTGACTAAATAAGTTGCATCACAAACATTTATTTTGACTCAAACCATCTTTTTTTTTTTACTTTAAAAGCACAAAAAAAGAGAACTAACTTCTGGTAAGATGCCATACGAGCTGGTACTTTGAAGTATGTTTCATGCTTCAAGTATTCTTGATTATGTTCATTGATAAACTTTGCAGCAGTGATTTCAGAATAAAGAAAAGAAAACTTTGATTTAGGAATCTGTTTTCATCAAGTTTAAAGCTGCTGAATGTTTGTAAAGATGAGTCACACTTCATCTCATCACTTTCTGTGGAACAAAGTTAGATTTTATTCAAACGTTGAGAAACAAACTTAATGAGCAGCAGTGTGTCTCAGTGTGTCTCAGTGTTACCATGAAAACAATAAATATAATGTATAACTGTGTATTTATTGTATACTTTGTACTCTCTGATCTGAACGTCTTCAGGCTCTTTCCTCACTAGATGAGGTAACTTCATATCATCTATTTACTCGTTTTATCAAAACAGCTTCAATGACAAAATCAAATATTTGATGAATAAATAAATAAATATCTTCTGATTTCATGTTTTAATGTTCCATCTTTAACCCTTAATGTTTCTGAGTAAATGTATTAAGACAGGCTGAACACACTGATCCGTCCTCTTTGTTTACCTTTTTCTTTACGTCTCCATGCGTCCACTGCACCCCGTGTTTCTAGGATTTCTAGGATTCAAAGAAAGGGGGGGCTTAGCCCCAAGGGGAGGGGCATGTTTGCCGCAATTTTTTTTGGGGCCCATATGGCGCAGTGGATATCCATTGTTTCAGATATTTCATTGTTTCAGTTCATAGATTGGTTCAATCAGAAAGAGTGTGATTTTGCTCTGTAGTTTTGCTTGCATTCAGTATACAATAACACAAGAGACCGAATTTGAGGGTCATTGTGAAATTTGAAACATACAAACCAGAACGCACGCACATATGTAGCATGTTAGAGTTATAAATAACTTGTCCATGTGAGAAACAATAGTTTCATTTAATGACATCTTTTTTTTTTTTTAAAGCCAATAATGCCATTATTTGGGGGGGCTGAAGAACATTTTAGGGGGGCTTCAGCCCCTCTAAAATAGGCCTAACGACGCCCCTGCCTCACAGTCTCTCACACTCACCCACTTACCAGTTGACGTCAGTAAGTCCTTGAGGGTTCAGGGTTTGAGGGTTTAGGGGGGACATTGGGATTTGGCCGTAGAGAGAGAGAGAGCTGAGAGTGTGTTTCAATGTGTTTCAAAACTCTTCTCACTAAATGTGCTGAAATCTGCAGGAAGACAACATTTTTTGAATTAAGTCTCGGTGGTTCGTCTCTGTCTCTCTCTCTGTCTCTCTCTCTCAGGTCAGTCTCTGGAAGCCTCTGCAGTGACTCATTCAACCCACTCTGGTCTGTTCTCCCCTCTCTCCTCTGCCTGCAGCTCACTTGTCTCTCTCTCTCTCTTCCTCCTCTTCCTCAGTGGGCTACAGACACGAGCACAAACAGAAACGCTGAGAGTCACGACGCCTCGCCGACACAAACAAACACACGACTGCTGGCTGAGAGTCAGACTGCTCATTCACACACACACACACACTCTCACAACACATACACACTTCTTCATATCTAATCAGCCTCACCTCTCTCTCTCTCTGTCTCTCTCTCTCTCTCTCTCTCTGTCTCTGTCTCTCTCTATTCGGTCACATTGTCATGACATCACTCTGTCCAGCGCAGTGCAGTGACCTCATTGTTGGTGACATCATCGTCCGGACTCAAGAGATGATGTCATGGCTTCCAGTTAATCTGCTGCTGTGTGTCCTCGAAAGCAGCAGCCTGCAGAGCCCCGCCCCCTTTATATCACATGACTGCTCTGTTTGATTCTGTTCTGTTTATATTCTATTTTATATTCTATTTTATTTCATCCACTCTGTTTTATTTTATTGTATTTCATTTTTATTATATTTTGTTTTATTTTATTTTCACTCTATTTATATTTTCTTCTATTTTTTATTACATTCTTATTTTATATTTATATTTTATTATATTCTACTTTATTATGTTCTACTGTAAACATCTCTGTTTGCTGCAGCTCCTCAAAAAAGTCATTGTGCTGCAGATGTATTGTTGTTTCTGCTGAATCCTGATTTGACTGTGAAGCCACACACACACACACACTGTGGCTCTGAGAGCTCTCAGCTGATTGGCTGCAGATGACATCACCAGTTGGGATGTGGAGGAGGTTTCTCTCTCCTTGTTGCTGCAGCCTCTCGCTCACCTAGCCTCCTCCACACACACACACACACACACACACACATGCTCTCACTCACGCACACACTCTCACACACACACACACACACAAAAATACTCACACACACACTCTCACTCTCTCACACACTCTCACTCTCTCACACACACACACACACACACACACACAAAAACTCTCTCACGCACACTCACACACTCTCACACACACACACTGTAGCTGCATTACATCACCTGGTTCAGTGTGAGGAGGAGAGGAGGAATAGTGTGTGAGAACACTGTGTTCTGCCGTGGTGCCTGATGGGAACTGTAGTCCCCTGCTGGCTGTCAGTCGTGTTGGAGTCGGAGGTCACATGACGAATCGTCCTGCAGCCAATCAGCTTCCAGCTGCAGCAGTTGCGATGTCACACCTTCAGTTTACAGGTTGAGTTTTATTTTTTTAATCTTCATAATTTGTTTATGTGTTCGCTGATGATGCCGTCCTGTCGGCTCTGTTAGCACCATTAGCTGCTAGCCGCTGATGACGCCATCGCCATGTTGAGAGCCATGTGGAGACAACAGAAATGCTGTGAACTTGACAAAATTCTTATTTTTTTTGGCGATCGCTTGCCAGAATTCTTGACTCCAAAGTTTCCCGTCACTTAATTTTGATGAACTTTCAGAGAACGTGTGCAAATATAAACTCTAACGGGATCCACTTAAATGGACATAATCAAGTTGAGACCTTCAGAATAAAAGCAGTGAACTCTTACTTACTCTTACTTCTCTGATCAAAGCTTTTTGAATTCTTATCAACATAAAAACGTGTGTTTGGTTCTGATGAGTCTGAATGAGGAGTGACGGTTTGGCTTTGAACTAGAGCGACAGACGGAGGCGTTAATACTCAGATACAGTCGGGATGACTAATGGCTCGCTGGTAGCCTTTAAATTTAGAGCTGACATTTTCCTCAGAAGCTCATCGATCCAGAACCAGATCCAACCAGATCCAAGTATTATTACAGTACTACTGCAGTATTATTCGGGTACTAGTGCAGTATTATTACGGTACTACTGCAGTATTATTACGGTACTACCGCAGTATTATTACGGTACTACTGCAGTATTAATAAGGTACTACTGCAGTATTATTAGGGTACTACTGCAGTATTATTCGGGTACTACCGCAGTATTATTCGCGTACTACCGCAGTATTATTACGGTACTACTACAGTATTAATACGGTACTACTGCAGTATTATTCGGGTACTACTGCAGTATTATTACTGTACTACTGCAGTATTAATACGGTACTACTGCAGTATTATTCGGGTACTACCGCAGTATTAATACGGTACTACCGCAGTATTATTCGGGTACTACTGCAGTATTATTCGGGTACTACTGCAGTATTATTAGGGTACTACTGCAGTATTATTCGGGTACTACCGCAGTATTATTAGGGGACTACCGCAGTATTATTCGGGTACTACCGCAGTATTATTACGGTACTACTGCAGTATTAATACGGTACTACTATAGTATCATTCCATCAGATGGAGATGTTCTGTATTCCGCCGTATTTCCGATTAAAGTTATGTGAATTTGAACAGAATTAAACGGTCGTAAAGCAAAAGTTCTTCACTTTAAAAAAGCTTTTTTATTTATTTTCTGGATGAGTTCAGTCACACTTTGTATCTCCTGGTAGAAGACGTGATGTCATGAGTCAGACGGGATCGATCAGCTGATCGGTGACTGTTGAACTTCTCGTATTGATCTCGATGAAAAACAGAATTCTCCAGTAAAACCGTGTTGAAGAGCTTTCTGTCACAGATCAGGAGGATTCCTCTGAAATCAAACCTCCACTCCTCCTCCTCCTCCTCCTGCTGCCTCTGGACCAATCACAGCCCAGCATCCCCGCCGGCCAATGGGATGGCTGGTTGGTGATGTCATGCAGCAGGCTGCTGTGTGGTGCTGATGCTGCTGAGCTGCAGATCTTCACTCTGAGCAGAGAGACTGAGCATCACTGCAGGGTGAGTACTCACATATTTATGTTGAATATGTCTTCATGTGTTTGTGAACATTTCATCATGTTTCTAAGCGTTCTGCATGTTTCTGCAGCCTCTTTTAAACCAAACACGTGAACAAAGGAAAGCAGGTCCATTCATTCCTTTATTCAGCTGCAGATCATTTGAATCTTTTTGAATCTTTTGTTTTTTTTGGTCTCTTTTGCTTCTTTTTCTTTCCTGCATCTTTTATTTTGTTGTTGTTTGTCTTCTCTTTATAATCAGTTCAGTGTTTGAGCTGCGTGCTCAACTCTGCAGAAGGTGATGCGCTTACTGGCAACAATGACATCATCGCTTAGTGGCTGCACACACACACACACACACACACATTGGGATCGACCCTTTAGGCGGCAAACAGCATCGAGGAATAATATCTGTTCCTCTGAAGTGAAGATTTGCTTTCTGCTTGTTTGTGATCTGAATCTCTTTGTGTTTCTTGTTCAGACTGAAGAAGCTACAAAGATGCTTGAAAGATGAATGATAGACAGACAGTGTTTGTGTTTCTATGAATGTGGAACTTTTCATGCACCAGATGAGTTTGCAGAATGAAGGTTGATGAACTTCTTGTTCAGAGTGTTTGTGCAGCAGCTGGATGATCAATAACACGATAATTTCCTACTCATGAAAGAGAACAAACACGAAGACTTTAAATCAAAATGAGATTCAGCTTCGTAGAGATGTGAATAAACATCAGAGTGGAACCAACAAAACGGAATGAATGTATTTTATTAGCAGTTTTCAACATTTAGAAACACCACAGGATGCAAAATCTACCAAATGAGACTTTATTGCAGAATTCCCAGGTTACTTAAACTCCACAAGGTTCCGATCAGCTCCTCTTTATTTCACCTTCTGTTTGTTTCTCCTGAAACCTTTCATATGTTCTTCTTCTCTTTAGTTCCTTGACTTTCTGTGTTGGGCTCTGGTTGCTGCTCAAGCTGTTAGATTGTGTGACTCACTGGACTAACTGAATGTGACTCGTGTGTCTCCGCAGGAACCCTCTACCTCACCACAGTGTCTTTGACAGGAACCAACAGCAGCATGACTCTAGCAGGTAAAACCTCAGCTGTTAGACTCACTTTAGCCTCACGATGGTTCTTGGTTCTATGACGTGTTCTACATTCCTGTAAATCGATACAGATCTGTTGCTCAGCTTTTCTTCTCTTCTCTCTCCCTGAACGTTCCAGCGTACAGAGAGAAGATGCGAGAGCTCCCCCTGGTGTCTCTCTTCTGCTCCTGCATCCTCCCACAACCCAGAAGCCCCACAGCCGAGAAAGAGGAAGGTCAGCAACCCTCTTTACTCCTAACATCAATCAACCGCTGTGTTACAGAACCATGCAGTTAGTTCCATCTGTGGTTCTCCTGCTACCACAAGTGACATGTCAGTCAAAAACCAAGATGTCATGATTATCTTGGGTTTAGGTTAGCTGTTAACACACCAGGAACCGGAAACATAGTGAACATAGAGAGATAAAGCCCACATTCTTGATTATTGTCATTTCACGGTCCTGGTGATCTTTTTTTGCAGCCGGCGTGGTGGACCTGAACCTGTGCAACATCCGGCACATGGAGGTGATCGAGCTGAGCAAGCGGACGAGCGGCCAGGCCTTCGAGGTCATCCTGAAGCCGCCCACCTTCGACGGTGGCCCCGAGCTCCGGGCGACCACGCCGCCTCGCCAGAAGCCCTCTCTGGAGGAGATCCAGAAGAAGCTGGACGCTGCTCAGGAGAGGAGGAAGGTGTGTGAATATAAAACATGATTCCTAATTGTTATTGTGAGGCCACACTAGTTCTCACTACCAAAACAAGACGAACGTGGGGCTGTACTGAGGCCCAGCGGAGCTCTGGGCTAAATGCTAACATCGGCATGCTAACATGCTGACAATGATAATGCTAACATGCTTTTCAGCAACTCTACTTTCTTAGTTAAGCATTTTAACATGCTAATGTTAGCTTATTAGCACTACACACGAAGAACAGCCAAGGCTAAATGGGAATCTCAATAGTTTTGCAGGTATTTGGTCATTAAAAAAGAGTACTGGTTAAACAAAGTGACTGCAATTCATTCTAAGGGGAACATGGATGTCTCAAACTTATTTTAACAACAATTCATTCAATAGTTGTTGTGATGTTTCAATCTGGAACCAAAGTGGTGGACCAGGAAAAAAAAGCAGTGGCCCTACAGTCGATCCCTGAGGAACCCCACAAGTTATTGTAACCGTGTTTCTCCACATTTTTGGAGGGATTCAAGAAACCGAGAACATTATGGCCACAGCACTCGCTTTTAGACATGTTTCTGATCGCCAGTATCAAGTCTGTGAACCAGTTTGTTGCAGGTCTTCTGATTATTGATCCTTCAAAATCGACCAAAGACGGAGCACTTGCGTACGACATCTTAGAAATGATGCTTCCAGAAAATAGTAGAAGAAACAGGGAGCTGGCCTTTATTCTGTAAAATCTGATAAAAAATGACCGGGATTCTGTTGTAAAAGCAAAATTCTGTCTCCCTCTAGTGTCAGGAGGCGGAGCTTCTGAAGCACCTGGCTGAGAGGAGGGAGCACGAGCGAGAAGTCGCTCAGAAAGCTCTGACCAAAGAGCGCCAGGAGCACCGCGCCGATGCCGACAAAGAGCAGCGGCAGATGCACCTGAACGCCTCACAGGAGCGACTGCACGTGGAGGTGAGGACGAAGGATTTTATATCGTCATGTTTCTTACTCTCATTTAACCGACTCCATTTAAATATTCTATGTGGTGGGAATGAATCACTGAAGGGAGTTTTGTGTTTGTGTCTTTCAGGACAAGCACAGTGTGGAGGTGAGGAGGAGCTGGAGGAGGAGGAGGAGGAGGAGGAGGGGATTCTGGGTAGCCACACTGAGACCAAATATGAAGACAGTGGTGCCATGAAAATTATAAAATAATATTAAATGGGAAAGCGCTCTTAAAGTAATAGTTTGACATTTTGGGACTTTGGTTACAGAGAGATCAATAGCAAACTCATGTCTGTGTGTTAAGTACAGAGATGGACGAGGTTAGCTTAGCTTAGCATAAAGGCAGCTTTGTCAAGATTTAACAAACAAGATACAACATGCTAATCAGAGAGCTCTGGAGTTGTCGGTAGGCAACTTTGAACAGAGCTAGGCTAGCTGTTTCCCCCTGCTACCAGTCTTTATGCTAAGCTAAGCTAACCCTCGTCATGACACCGGCTCTGTATTGCACACAAACTCTTGAGTTTTTTTTAACCTTTGCTAAAAGAACGATTGCTGAATATTTCACGCTGACTTTTGAGAAAATGTGTATAAAATGATATGCGAGACATCTTTTAAAAATATTTCTGTGGAGGATTTGTTGAGATGAGATTTGCCGTCTGTGTTGTTGTTTGGTTCTGAACCCAGAAGCATGTCGTCAGTCTGAGAACCAGAATCTTCTGGAGATGTTTCTAGTCTGAAGAACCACATGTTTCTCACATCCTGAATCTTTAGTTGAAGAAATAGTTTTTAATTACTTAATTGATAATTGTTAAATGTTCAGATTGATACCACTCTGTTGTCTATAGATAGAAAAGTAACCTTAGCTTAGCATAAAGACCAAAAAACAGCTAGTCTGGTTCTGTCCAAAGGTAACCAAAGTACCTCTGAAGCTCACTGATTTAAATGTAATATCTTGTTTGTTTAATCCATTTTAAAACTACAGTATAACAACGACGTCTGATTGGCTGTAGATTCATATTCACAAAATGTTTTTTTCTCATGTAACCAAAGTCAGCAAAAAAAGCATATTTCTCAAAATGTCAAATGGGTCCTTTAAATTTGTAGATCAAAGTGTTTTGGAACAACTTCTCCAAACTGCAGCCCGCTCTCTATCGTCTGAAACATCATTGGATGCTGTAGCTTTAAGAAGTCCTTCATTGGAACTAAACGGCTCAAACCAGGAAACATAAAGTGCATTTTGCTTTTATTTCTATTGAGTGTAAACATGATAGTTGCATCAAAAATGTTGAATTCTCCGTGTGTTAGCGATGTGCTAACTCCTCCCCCTTTATTCTGCCTCCAGGTGTCCTGATGGCCTGATCACAACACAAGCTGAACTTTCTTTGGAAGCCATTTTGGAGGACTGACGAGCTCAAAGGATTGAGATCCCCGACACGCCTCCGACTGGGAGACTGACAGGAAGACACTCTGAAAAGAGTGAGAGAAGAAGAAGAAGAAGGAGAAGAGTGAGGAGGACTGAGGGCGAGTCCGACCACTCGACCTCCTCTTTTACAACCAGGACTCTTTTTAACGAGATAAACTCTTAATAACGAGAAAAAAGACTTCCGAAGGACGCTGCGTATTCATCGTTAGATGGTTCACAGCGTTTTTTACTGTGCTTTGTTGCCATGCCAACAGTGCCAATGTCTTTGTGTGTGTGTGTGTGTGTGTGTGTGTGTGTGTGTGTGTGTGTGTGTGTGTGTGTGTGTGATTGTACACGGATCGAGGAATCAAAGTCTTTAGTAAGGCGTGAAAAGTTGGACCGTACCGGACCTGGACCCAAAAAGGAAATGTTAGTCCAGAAAACACCCGAACTGAACTCGGACCTTTACGCCAACAGGGTTGATGGAGTCTCTGCTACCTGGATACACAACTAATTACTAAACAACTAAAAGACTCCCAAAACTAAGTCGAGTCTGAGTCAAAAGATTCCCAAAACTAAGACGAGTCTGAGTCAAAAGATTCCAAAAACTAAGACGAGTCTGAGTCAAAAGACTCACAAAACTAAGACGAGTCTGAGTCAAAAGTCTCACAACACTAAGACGAGTTTGAGTCAAAAGTCTCACAAAACTAAAACGAGTCTGAGTCAAAAGTTTCACAAAACTAAGACGAGTCTGAGTCAAAAGTCTCACAAAATTAAGACGAATCTGAGTCAAAAGACACAAAACTAAGACGAGTCTGAGTCAAAAGATTCACAAAACTAAGACGAGTCTGAGTCAAAAGACTCCCAAAACTAAGTTGAGTCTGAGTCAAAAGATTCCCAAAACTAAGTCGAGTCTGAGTCAAAAGATTCCCAAAACTAAGACGAGTCTGAGTCAAAAGTCTCACAAAACTAAGACGAGTCTGAGTCAAAAGTCTCACAAAACTAAGACGAGTCTGAGTCAAAAGACTCACAAAACTAAGACGAGTCTGAGTCAAAAGACTCCCAAAACTAAGATGAGTCTGAGTCAAAAGACTCTCAAAACTAAGACGAGTCTGAGTCAAAAGACTCACAAAACTAAGACAAGTCTGAGTCAAAAGACTCACAAAAGTAAGACGAGTCTGAGTCAAAAGACTCTCAAAACTAAGACGAGTCTGAGTCAAAAGACTCACAAAACTAAGACGAGTCTGAGTCAAAAGACTCTCAAAACTAAGACGAGTCTGAGTCAAAAGACTCACAAAACTAAGACAAGTCTGAGTCAAAAGACTCACAAAACTAAGACGAGTCTGAGTCAAAAGACTCACAAAACTAAGACAAGTCTGAGTCAAAAGACTCACAAAACTAAGACGAGTCTGAGTCAAAAGACTCCCAAAACTAAGACGAGTCTGAGTCAAAAGTCTCACAAAATTAAGACGAGTCTGAGTCAAAAGTCTCACAAAATGAAGACGAGTTTGAGTCAAAAGACACAAAACTAAGACGAGTCTGAGTCAAAAGACTCAAAATTGAGACGAGTCAAAAGATTCACAAAACTGAGTCAAAACATTTCCTTAAAAACTTGAGATTAAACTTACTACAGTCCAGCTTTCACAGCAGCCAAGATTTATATTTCTTCTGTACTTTTGGTCTCAAGGTTGGTCTCATGTTCGTGAACTAAATTATCAAGTCGGGTATTTGCATCAACAACAATCAGCTAGCTAGCTCATGTGGCTAACGCTAGCTCGGTCACAGGACCTCCTGCTGATTCTAAAAAATGAATTTTCCTGGTGAATAACTGGTAATCGATTGTGTTCAGTGTTTACAGCTGTGGTGTGTTTGATGATGATGATGAAGATGATGTACAGAAATCACATTCTATTTTAAATTCAAAAATAAAACAATGACACTTTACTTCTTTGTTAAAACATTATTTTTTATTATTCAACACCACATTTAGCCTCTGAATAAATACATCAACATTAATAGAATATTATCAATAAATAATTACTCAAATTAATTATAAATAGTTATTTTAAATAAACTTAAATCATAAATAGAACATAATGTATATATCTGTTTTAAACTTCTGCTCCAGATTGTAGTTTGTCCAGTTTTCTGTTTGGAGACAAATAAAAAAAATGTTTAAAACAAAATAAGATATCAAATAAAACAAATATATGCAGATTCACTCAACATCCAGAACAGAGCAGCATGAAGGAAAACTCACAAAACAAATGAAATACACAGGAAAAGTTGGAAAATAATGACTTACTTATGAGTCAATAATAATAATAATAATCATCTTAACTAAGTCTATATTCATTTTTAATTCATAACATGTCCTTATTCTGATGCAGGGGCGTTTCTAGGATTCAAAGAAAGGGGGGGCTTAGGCCCAAGGGGAGGGGCATGTTTGCGGCAATTTTTTTTGGGGCCCATATGGCGCAGCAGATATCCATTGTTTCAGACAGTTCATAGATTGGTTCAATCAGAAAGTGTGATTTTGCTCTGTAGTTTTGCTTGCATTCAGTATATGATAACACAAGAGACAGAATTTCAGGGTCATAGTGAAATTTGACAACACAAATATGAACTTTTCTCAAATAAAGAGAAATCATTTTCCTGCTTGTAAAGGAAAGACGGATAAACTAGCTTTCATATCCGCGTCACTCCCAAATCCTGATTCTTAAAGGGACCGCACACAGTGGATGGAGAATGGACCTGACAGTGTCAACTTTATATCGTTCAGTATGATGATAGGCTATTGGATTGTAATTTGAAGGGGGAGAAAACATACAAACCAGAACGCACGCACATATGTAGCATGTTAGAGTTATAAATAACTTGTCCATGTGAGAAACAATAGTTTAATTTAATGACATCACCAAAAGATTTTTTTTTAAATCCAATAATGCCAAATTATTTGGGGGGGCTGAAGAACATGTTAGGGGGGCTTCAGCCCCTCTAAAATAGGCCTAACGATGCCCCTGTTCTGATGCACTAAGTCATACTTTAAGTTTGATGTCTTCATTATGGTTAATTCAACAGATATAAGTAATAATTGTGACTTAGTGCATCACATATCTACATTTAAGGTCCAATATATCTTTCTATGCAGACGACACCCACATCTACCTCCACGTTATTCAGATGGAATATATCTTCCAGAATAGATTAATAGATTATCTATTAAAAATCATTTAGTAACTTTTTTTTTCTATTTTGTGCTGTATAAAGTTAATATTAGTAAATGATTATAATTAAATATGACAGGTCTTACATTTGATAACTATGAGTTTCTATCTCTTAATTGAATGAATTCATAACAAGATAGAAAGTTCCCACTTATTAAATCATATGTTACAGGTCCTCCATACAGAATCTTCTGCTGGTCTCAGACTCACCTAGCAGGGGGTCCGGGTCTCTGCTGGTCTTTCAGTCCTGGTGTCGGACGACGGGTCGGACGCAGGTGCAGCCCACAGCGATGAGGCGGGTCTCCAGCCGGTAGTGGTATCCTGGCCCCGCCTCTGGCCCCGCCGACGACGACTTGACCCGGCGCAGCAGCAGCACCTGTTGCATGATGGGTTTGGACTCCAGGCTCAGGTCCTCCCGGCCGTCCGAGTCCAGACAGCCCTTCAGCAGACAGAGGGCCTCGGACAGCACCGGAGGGAACAGGGAGTCATCGTGGGAGACGCTGAGGAGACAACAAGTATCATCTTTATCTCTAAATATGATTAAAGGGGCACAGCACAGTTCTATGCATGTTGTCTCATGGAATGTTTTTTCCGTACTTGTAGGTCCACGGGGAGATGGATACGTTCTGCAGAGGCCTCATGGTTCTGGGAGGAACCACCACATTGGGGTCCAGCTGCAGGGGGACGGTTTGTACCGTCGCGCCATCAGAGGACTTCCTGTGTGTCCTCGCCGAGTGTTTTGATTGGCCGCCTCCTTTCGGCATGGCTGCTGCCTCCGTCGTCATCATCATCATCACCATCATCATCATCACCATCATCATCATCGCCACCACAGCCTGAGGAAGAGGAGGAGGAATTCACTTTTACTT
>NW_027466569.1:1017500-1057500 GCF_050575085.1 Anarhichas minor | reverse complement strand
ACCGGCAGGATCGAGGACGCTGCTTCGTCGCGTCGTACCGCTCTGTGGCCGTCGGCTGCACCTGCGTCTGGGCCAAGACCAGCAAGGACTGAACCCGAACCACCCACCTGGATCTCCACAAACCTGGATCTGAACCACCAAAACACAACCACCTGGATCAGGTGGTTCAGATCCATTATGTTTCCTGTTGTTGTCTATGATTGTTTCTCTTTACCAATAAAAAGATAGAAACAGAACTCGTGATGAATGACATCATTCTGACTTTTACTTGAATAACGAGAATCAGTGAAATAAATGTAACGGATCACTTCAGTGACCAGAGTGAGGTGTGTGTGTGTGTGTGTGTGTGTGTCTGTGTCTGTGTCTGTGTGTGTGTTAGTGTGTGTGTGTGTCTGTGTGTTAGTGTGTGTGTGTGTGTGTTAGTGTGTTGAGTCTCGTGACGTCTCAAAACTCATTCAGACTGAAATCAGCTCTAATGAGCTGAACACAAGAACACATTGTGGAGATTAGATTAGTGTGTGTGTGCGTGTGTGTGTGTGTGTCAGCATGCATGTGACAGCGGCCGGTCTACAGGACTGAATGACGAAGTGGACCGAAGAGCTCCTGATGGTTAGAGAATGATATAAAATGCTTCAGGTATGTTTGTTGTGTGTCGTTGCTGTGACCTCTGACCTTTGACCCTTCTGTTCATAGTGATTTAGCATTTTCTTCAAGTTGTTTTTTTCTGATCCTCTTACATTTATTCATTTGTTTGTTGAGTCGGACATTTGTTTTTACCATCAATGAGAAGAACACTGTAACTCGTCTTTTCTTTAAAATATTAAAACAGTTTTGGTTTGTCTGACAATCGTTGATTAAACTAATGAGGCTCTTCATGAGCAGCTGATCACAGATCAGTTCTTCTCTGCTGTAAATTATCTTTTATTGAACGGACCCGCCTAACCACCAACTCCCCTGCCTGAGGTACGACCTATCCACCTGACTAAGAATTTGTGTAATGGTTTCAGCTCTGAACAAGACTACGAGCCAGTCTGAGGATCTTTTCCATCATGCCTCGGGTGTCGTTCGCCCGTCCCTCGTTGTGCCTCACCTTCCTCCCTCTGCTGCACCGCCTCCTCCCCTCCCTCCCCCCCACCGTCCGGGATGTGGACGTCCCCCCTCTGTTTCGGGAGCGCTTCATCCTGTCCGGGTACCGTCCTGTGGGCCTGCCGTGGCGTTGTTATGTCCTCAGCCTCTTCCAGATCCACAACGAGACTCTGAACGTGTGGAGCCACCTGCTGGCCGCCGTCTGCGTGGCACTGAGGTTCATGATGTTCACCGTCCTGCAAGGAGGGGTACTAAAGTCTAGACTAACCACCGACACACCTGTCTAACCACCAACACCTGTCTAACCACAGACACACCTGTCTTGCCACCAACACCTGTCTAACCACCGACACACCTGACTAACCACCAACACCTGTCTAACCACAGACACACCTGTCTAGCCACCAACACCTGTCTAACCACCGACACACCTGACTAACCACCAACACCTGTCTAACCACAGACACACCTGACTAACCACCAACACCTGTCTAACCACAGACACACCTGTCTAGCCACCAACACCTGTCTAACCACCGACACACCTGACTAACCACCGACACACCTGACTAACCACCGACTCACCTGTCTAACCACCGACACACCTGACTAACCACCGACACACCTGTCTAACCACCGACTCACCTGTCTAACCACCGACACACCTGACTAACCACCGACTCACCTGTCTAACCACCGACTCACCTGTCTAACCACCGACACACCTGTCTAACCACCGACTCACCTGTCTAACCACCGACACACCTGACTAACCACCGACACACCTGACTAACCACCGACTCACCTGTCTAACCACCGACACACCTGACTAACCACCGACACACCTGTCCAACCACCGACACACCTGTCCAACCACTGACACACCTGTCTAACCACCGACACACCTGTCTAGCCACCAACACCTGTCTAACCACCGACACACCTGACTAACCACCGACACACCTGTCCAACCACCGACACAGCTGTCCAACCACCGACACACCTGTCCAACCACCGACTCACCTGTCCAACCACCGACACACCTGTCCAACCACTGACACACCTGTCTAACCACCGACACACCTGACTAACCACCGACACACCTGACTAACCACCGACACACCTGTCCAACCACCGACTCACCTGTCCAACCACCGACACACCTGACTAACCACCGACACACCTGTCCAACCACCGACACACCTGTCTAACCCTGTCACACCTGTCTAACCCACCAACACACCTGTCCAACCACCAACACACCTGTCTAACCCTGTCACACCTGTCTAACCCACCAACACACCTGTCCAACCACCAACACACCTGTCTAACCCTGTCACACCTGTCTAAATATATTTAGAGTGGAAGGGTTTTTCTTTATGTATGTCGTATGCTGGGAAATTGGGTATAATTAAGAAAGATGTAATGTTGTGTGTTTTTTAGAGCTTCCTGAGCAGCTTCCAATGGTAGCTGGGGGGGAATCCAAGTGGGGGTGGTTGGGTTGCTGAACATTCGGTGGGTTGAATTACAATCTTTTTGGGTTTGTTTTCTGTTTATTGGCAGTTGTTTGTGATTACTTATGTTTTCGTTTTCATTTCTTTTCTAGTTAGTGGGACGCTGCCTTGGTTTGTTGTTTTGTTTGTTTTGCTTTAAATTGGTTGAGGCCGATCTTAGTGCACGGTCTGTGAACTCCTCCTGCCCGCTAAACCAGCTGTCACTGGTTGCTTCACACAGTTAGATTTGTACTAATAAAAGATTTATATTTTTATAACACTGCTTCCTGTGTGTACGTGCCTTTACGGTGTTTTGAACCGGATTTCTGTGGTAACGGGGTGCTACAATAGTATTCTATTATTATATCTATCTAATTGTACTACAGTTTAAGTCACTGTGTTTTACTACTGCAGCTTCTGCGCCAAGCAAAGAGTTCTAGACTGTAAATTAATGCAAACATCTTGCATCGTTCCTCCACCAGGTGGTGCTGTTCCTGCTGTCGGCCTTCTTCTTCTCTTTCCCCGTTCCCGAGCGCTTCTCCCCGGGCCGCTACGACATCGTCGGCCACGGCCACCAGCTCTTCCACGTCCTGCTGTTCTTGTGCACGCTGGCCCAGCAGGAGGCGCTCTTCCAAGACTTTCTGTGGCGGCGGCCGGCGCTGGTCGGGGAGTTCGGAGAGGAGCGCCTCCTGCTGGCCTGCGCCTCCTTCTTCTGCCTGACGCTCTGCTGCGCGATGACGGCGCTCGTCATGAGGAGGCGAGCTCGAGCTCAGCTGATGAAATATAAAAGAAGAAGAAAGAAAGAAACAACTTCCCGGACACAAACTCGTGTGTGTGTGTGTGTGTGTGTGTGTGTGTGTGTGTGTGTGTGTGTGTGTGTGTGTGTCTCTTCCTTTTGGAGACAAAAGTATTTCACTAGAACTGAGAGCTCAGACCTCCACGATGGCCCTACATGTCATGATTCAGATCTGATCTGTAGCTTAATGCTACACACTTCCACCAAGTCACATGACGATCAGGCCAGAAAACTAACTGAAGCAGAAAGCTCCTGAGCTCCTGAGCTCCTGAGCAAAGGTCATCATATATATTGCTAACAGTAGTTAAAGTCTGACTGACACTGTTTTTTATCTAAAAGATACTATTGAAGAAAATAAGACAAATATAACAGCTGATTCCAAACTTTTGGACAATAGTGTGTACATGAAGATTGTCACAAAATACAACTCAGATTGTTATGTGAAATTTATTCATCAATACAAAAGTGTGAAGTGTGAAAAGAGGCTTACATGAAAACTGGAGCTAAAGCCTGCCAGAGGATGAAGAAATGAGAAATCATGACCCAGTTACTCAAGATAATCACAGACTTGAACTGTGTTCTTTCTACCAAACTACACCCGACAACCATCTCACCGCGCAGAATCATTAAACATTCAATGAAACATTAATGGCGTCCGCCTCGGCTGAGCTGTACCGCTAGCTAGCTCGTGGTAGCTAGTAGCTAGTGGTGCTAGGTGAGCTAGCAGTATCGAAGTATCTAGATGCACGCTTCCTTCATTCTACTTATGGATTTTTGATTTTGGGGTGAACTGTCCCTTTGAACTATAAGTCTGATGATACTAAATATTTCTTTTTTTCGTCAATAAATCCCATTTTCAGAATTAAACCGATAGTGAAGTCATCAATGGTTGGATTATTAGACAATGGGCCCCACCAACTCTCCTACACAGGTGTTTAGCCTCTCTTTGTACTCGTTTTGCGTCTCTTTGGAATCCTTTGTAATCATTTTGCGTCTCTTTGTAATCGTTTTGTGTCTCTTTGTCGTCGTTTTGTGTCTCTTTGTAGTTGTCTCGTGTCTCTTTAAGGTTGGTTTTACCTTAAAGTCTCTTTGTAGTCATATTGAGTTTCTTTGTAATCGTTTTGTGTCTCTTTGTAGTCATATTGCGTCTCTTTGTAATCGTTTTGCGTCTTTTTGTAATCGTTTTGCGTCTCTCTTTGTAGTTGTTCCGTGTCTCTAAGGTAGTTTTTACCTTTTTCATAGGCGTGAGTCTCTTTGTAGTTGTTTTGATCTCTTTGTAGTCTTTTTGTGTCTCTTTGTAGTGGCTTTGTTTCTTTATGGTCATTTTGAGTCTTTCTGGTGGTTATGTGTCTCTTTGAGGGACATTTTGTAGGTGAAGGCCGGGGGGGGGGGGGCCCTGACACTTTGGGCCCCTGGGCCTGTCCCGGTAGACCCGTTCAGTAATCCTTCCATGAATGCACCTGCTAAGTATTGAGTGTGTAATAAAGCCTCTTTGCCATAGTGCTCCATTTTTATACTTTCATTTTTTATACTTTAACTACATTTTGTTGATAAAACTTCAATATTTTCACTTAAATAACATTTAGAATGCAGGATTTTGGTCTTACCACTTGACTTAAGGAAATGACCTGAATATGTCTTCCGCCACTGGACTTTCAGTGGGATTTGTGGACAGTAAGACAAATGTAGAGCATTTCCAGCCTTGTCTTTCAGCATTTGTCCATCAAAGTGAAATTAAATGGTAATAGTTTAAATACTTGGCAGGACATAAAAAACACCAATAAAACAGGAAAAAGCTGCAGCTTAATATAAAACATTCACAATGTGAACTCATCATAAAACCAAACTGAAAACACATTCTGCTTTTATAAAGCTTCAGAGCAAAGACTTGTTCATCACATTTAAAGTCACATCGTCACGTGACAAAGTCTGATCTGCTGGGGGCGGGGCTTAAGGATGGCAACGAGCGTCCATCTGTCCGTCCAACACCGTGGTCCAAATTCACATATGTCAACATCGACCAGTCAGATGATCAATAACACATTTCCCATCTTTCCAAAAAGCAGGTCTGCCAGGCATCAGCTGATCCTGGTTTAGAGGGACATCTGTCCTCACAGTGCTGTTCTGAGGTTATATCATGTGACCACATCAGATCAGCTGACGGTAAATCCAGCCCTGCTTGTCGTCCACATGTGAAGTGACATAAAACACTCTTTAGAATAATAAAGTAAAACCAGTCTAACGGATATCTTTCAATCTGTGGTCCGTTAGAGTGAGGAGACAGAAATCTGTTCAGGACTGAACGTTCTCTTCAAATATTCGCTCATCTGTTTAGGATCACTCGTGAATAAGGAGGTGACATCGTACTTCATGGTGCAGCCTCCTGTGGGTTTGTCGTGAATCTTAAAACGGTGTTCAGGTTACCCCGTCACATGTCTTCATACAGCAGCATGCCGTTGAAGATGGTGAGGGGCTCCACGGAGTGGGCCAGCTTGCCCATCACCAGGTCGATGCAGACCGTGTCCCGGGTCTGCAGAGGCAGGATGATGTTGAAGACGGCCAGAGATCCCGGAGTGGCTTTAGCCTCGGCCACGGGGTTGTTCTCCAGGCCTTCGGGCTGGTAGCCTCCGGAGTCCACCCTGGCAACGCCGTAGTTAGACTTGGACAGAACCGCCTCGATCTTCTCGTTCTTATGACCCGTCAGGATGGCGCTGAAGAAGTAACGTCCATCGACGGGGGCAGTGAAAATACCTGAGCAAGACACCAGGAAACATTTCAGTAATAAAGTTTGGGACTTAATGGTGCAAGATTCAGAGATAGGGAGCATTTACGATCCCCTCAACATGTCGACGACGAGCCGGCGGCTAATAGCTAACGGCGCAAATGGTGCAAACTACGGCAACAGTGCTGAAAGAGCTAACAGTGTTTACCCTGAAGGGGAGCTGGATGGGGACTGCTGTGTCCAATTTGGTGCATTTTGAACATGGACAGGGACCTTTGCAACACGTGGAAAACGAGGAGCAGGGGATCGAACCGCCGACCCTGCACGTTTACCTGTTCTCGAGTCGTAGAAGTCTCCTTCATTGACCAATATCTTGTCGAAGAGGATGGTTCCAGCTCTGTCCATGGGAGCGGTGAGAGCAGCAGAGAAGGACAGTCTTGGTACGTGAGCATCGACACCAGGAAGACCTGAAAACACACGTATGACAGTTATGATACATTTCTTCAGTTTTTGATTATGTCTTCTAAGCAGTTATCTAACAAAAACACAAGAGGATGCAACAAGTCAAACTGATAAATGATCTTCTGATCAAGAGACATGATTGGCTGGTTTGTGACCAATCAGGAGCTACAGTGTGTGATTCTGCAGGTAAAACCGAACAATAGTTCGTTTGTATTTCAGCCCGTTTATTATTTAAACTCCATACCTGGTTCACCTTTGTGACCTGTAAAAAATCAGAAATCAGAGCAGCTGTTAGAAATAGCAGAACAATAAAAATCACAGCAAACAATCTGTTTGTGATCATCATAATGGAAGCAGTAGATCTACTAAATGTAGACTTTATATACTGAGAATCCGGTTTATTATTTTGACCTCGGGCTCCACTTTTCACCTTGTCGTCCAGGAGGTCCAAGAGGTCCAAGAGGCCCTTGGGGACCCGTCAGCCCATTGAAGCCTCTCTCTCCTTGGGGTCCCGGGGGTCCGGGCAGGCCTGTGAAATAATGTGAATGATATGAACTGACATTTAACACAAAGGTCATATTTAACTCTGACTGAGATACATTCTATGTGGAAACCTTTGGGTCCTTGATTTAAATAAAGTTGTAAACATAGATTTACCCAAATAATATGTTTCTGAGGGTGAAGAAGTTAAAAAGCTTCATGGAGCCACACTGAACGCATAATTCCTTCTGTTTGTTAATACCACAACGTTTATGAGTGACAGGGAACTCTGTTAGCATGTTAGCATGTTAGCAGGCAGCTGAGAGTTAATTCTTTTGTATTATAAAACAGATCGCTACGGTCCTTGATTTTGATTGGCTGAGCTGCAATTGAACCCGTTATAGTCACCTAAACAATAGTCACCTATTGTTTAAAATCTTCAACATGTTGTGAATTTGGATTTTGGGTTAAACCTCGATAATTTGGAAGAGATGGATAGAATATAAGAGGGAGATAAAAAAAAGAAAGGAGACGCATATTTGTTGAACATTATAAGGTTACAATTAACTATCTGGACCCATTAAGCAGACTACTGTAACTTTATGTTGTTGTGTGCTGTTATTGATTAACAGGCATGTTCTCAGCAGCAGCTAGTATTCATACGGGTGTTACTGTTAGTTTGATTTGTCGATCGATTGCTGATTTGCTGATTAGTTAACATCCAACTTGTAACTCTGACAGACGTGGAGTATTTCTGTCTCTTGTGTTAAAACAACACATTCTGCTTCTGGCTTTGCAGTTATTAGTGAGTTAACAAAGAAAAGAGAACAGAACAGCTACAAGTCCAAACCTCTGTTGAGCAGCACGGTGCCTACGAAACAACACAACATCAACACAGCGTCTCACATTTGGTTCTTCAGGGATCTAGAAAGCTTCTCTTAACATTTGACTTCCTCAGCTGATTCAGCACATTCTCTAGATCACCACATGAGTTTATACAGAGCAGCTCAACGCTTCCTTATTAGCACAAGAAGTCAATAATACCATTGAAGCTCCTGCAGCTTAATGTAACCTACTGTATTAATACAATACATTGGACATGTGGTATAGAGAATCCTCACATGCTGTTCATCTATCAATGACACATCACTGAGAATGAGAAGCATTCACATTGTAAACATTATGACAGATGGCAGTAATCTGCATGTGAGGATTTACACGATGACCGTGAGGACGATCGTGCATGAAAGTCCATTAGAAAGACACCGAGACAAAGTCCGAGCACCGCCGAGTCAAACGACAAGAATCTAAAGTCCTGTTGAGAGGAAGAAGTGGACTGAACTGAGAAACAATGTAATAAATAAAATGAAGTAAAAGATCTACACTTGATTTACTTTATGTCAGAAAAACTAATGAGTGTTCATACTGTTTGTCTTCAGATGGAGAAGAATAGAGTCAAATAGAAACAGAGTAGAGTCCAGCTCACCGGTCAGGTCGTGCTCAGAGGAACTCTGCAGGTCTTTGAGGGCCTGGTTCAGGCTGGAGTTCAGGTTCTTCATCCTGCTGTAGACGTCGTCCTGGTTCTTCTGAATGAAGTCCATGATTCCTCCGTGATGGACGACCGACTCGTTCAGACCAGAAACACACGTCCACAAACTGGACACGTGTCGGTTCAGTCCTGAAAAACAGATCAAAACATTTAGAAAACACGACACAGTAAAACCTTGGACGCTAACCACAAGTCCCAGAGGGCATTTCTGTCAGAATCCATCCAATCAGAGAGCTTCAGAGTTTGTTGCCGGGCGGATAACAGATGGATGAAGAGATTTTTATCAGCCGTGGCCGTCCATCCCGTTCTCGTTATATCTCAGGAACGCATTGAGCAAATTTCCTAAAAGTTGGCGCAAACATCCGGTTGGACTCGAGAATGAACTGTAGACCTTATGAAAGAAAGCATCCCCTGCTTTATGGTCTGTTTGACTCTAAATGGACCATAATGTACTAAATGAACATCATGCTGTATTGAAGAAGACTTGAAACTAGAGATTGAGACCATAAACTCATGTTTACAATGTTTACTGAGGTAATAAATCAAGAGAGAAGTAGAGTCATTTTCTCATAGACTTCTATACAACCAGAGGAGTCGCCCCCTGGTGGACACTAGAGAGAATGCAGCTTTAACACATGAAGCTTTGACTTCACTTTGCAGACCTGAAGGTTTCTGACTGGGATCAACTGATTACAATTTGGTGGTTAAAATTGTTTTTTTTGCCATAATTCAATAATTGATATGCTAATTATGGCAATATCTCACTAGTTGTCTAATAAGAAAATATATTGAAGTGATGACATTTTGGACGGGCATGGGGTAAACTTGAGGCTTGAGGCTTGCAAACACTAGTTTTGTCCCAAAAAAGGAAATTTGCGTCAATAAATTCCCACAGGTTTTATGAATCTGGTTTGTGTACAAATATGATGTTTGCTAAGGTTTTTTCTTAAAGACAAAATAAGCACAGAAAACATGAAATGAAGTGTACCGTCTTTGATCTTGAGGATGGAGTCGGAGACGCCGTCCAGCCTCCCACAGACTCCCTCCAGCTTTGACAGCCTCTTCTCCAGCCCGTCTCCGGACCTCCTACAGTCTCCCATCTCCACCAGGAGCATGCTCTCGAACCGCCGGACGTCACCGTCCATGGCGTCCAGGCGGTTGCGGCTCTCCTCGATGTGCTCCGTCACCTCCTGCTGGATTTTGTCGAGCTCCGAGATGATCTTATCCTTTGTGTTTCCTGTCGGGGATCACAGGATGAGTGTTAGCCGAGAGAGAGCCGTTGTACCGAATGCAGAGAGTCGGCGTTACCGAGCTGGAGCTCACCGAGGTCGGTGATGACGCTGTCGTGTTTCTGCACCGTGTGTTCGAGCCCCTTCAGGGTGTCGTTGATGGAGCTGAAGGTGAGGATGACCTCGGACAGTTCGCCCTGCAGCGTCTTCAGCTGGTTGTTGTTGATGGAGCCTCCGATCACACTGTGGCCGTCTAAAGGCTTCTCAGCATCCAACCCGGGTCCACGTCTGCTGGTACCACTGGTGCCACTGGTGCCACCAGAACCACCACCTGGTGAGGGTTTAGTTTGCAAAACCACTTTAATTAATCTCTTCATTAAAAACTATTCAAACTCATATTAAAACATCTACCAGCTTGAGGAGCTGTATTTGAAAATCATGAACAAAACTAAGGTTTTGTAGAAAAAGGCAGTTCAATTATTTACAGTGGAGTTTGTGATTGTGGCTGAAATATAATAAAACAAAAAGACTCAATACATGTGTTGAAACAGTGGAAAGCTTCAAGCACTTTGGTACATTTGTGGACTTACATTTTAAGAAATGTTTACGGATTCTATAAACAGCCGGGGCCTAAAAACATGCTGTTTTTCTATCTCATGAGAACCAAATGCAAAAATGTGAAAACACGTTATTATCTTTAAAGGAAAAAGCTTCATCTCAGAAAACTCAGATTACAGAGTGAAGATGAAACGCTGAACATGTCATTTGTTTTCATGTGAAACTGCACAAGGTCTGAACCCAAAATGCATCAGTTATTCCCTCAGAGAGACAGACAGACAGACGGACTGATTGATTGATATCAATGGAAGTTTCAAATTAAGGATTGTTATCGTTGTAAACAGGTTAGGGTGGAGGGTTTTTGTGAGCAATCGTTTCATTGGTCGATCTGACCTGTGGGCGTGTCCGGGCCGGTCTTACATCGGCCGGTGCACCTCCCGACGTCGTCTCGAAGCCGGCGGACTTCGTCCTCTAGCTGCGAACACATCTGGAAGCAGCCTTCTTTCCCCGAGTCCAGTCTTATCTGGAGTCTGTTGATGTGGCTCTGCATGCGGCCCAGTGCATCGTGGGAATGGTTCCTCAGCCTCTGCAGCTCGTCCTCCACCTTCCCGCACAGCTCGCAGTCCTGCCCCAGCAGCTCCACCTCCGTCACGATTCGGTTGAAATGTTCGCCGTGATCCCCGGTCAGGTCCTTGATCTTACGGACATCGTGGCTCAGGTCCACAACCTCGGTGATGATTCACATGTTAATATTGATACAGATCATATCCAACAGTGAGAACATACTTCCTGTTAAAACTATTAGAGAGATGACCGGCTGTGGGGCTGGTTCACCCATTCACCTATGCTACTACGCAGCACTGCTTTCAGAAAAATGTCCTGAAGAAAGTTGTCATTTATCTGTCAATGGCAATTTTCTTTGATATGCTGTGACAAGACTGGATGGAGCATTAAGTTGTTACATTTTTACTCATTTAGCACATGGCTAGTTAGCTAGCTACGAGGCTAACTCCACCATGCCTTCATGCTATGGTTACACTGTTAACAGAAGAGCCCAACTGCAGGCTGGTGGTCTGCGATCTCTCTCGTTGAGTCCTCAACGCTTGAAGACTATTTTGCCATCGGGAGAGCAGCTGGGAGGTCCAAAAAACTAGCTAGCGAAATAGCTAGCTCTGGAGAATTGACGAGTTAGCTAACTGAGCTAACTAGCCAGCAGTGGAGATGGACTAGCTAACTAGCCAGCCGTCATCTCCGGAGCTCCCGTTTGCTCTCCTCCCGGCGAAGTAGTCTGCCAGCGGCGTAGGTGTCGGCTGATATGGACCCATTGGTAACTTTCTCAGGTGACCGTCGTGGTCCCGGGAGCTACATCTCACCTTGTCGAGCAGCGAGTCTCCAGACACCGACATGTCTTTGAGTTGAGTGTTGAAGTGCCGAATCTGATCCTCGTTGGCGACCACTCTCCACTCCAGTGATTTCTCTGTTGTACCTTCTCTTTCTCCTCCGGTCCCAGATAACCCTTTGCCTGCACCTCCACCTCCTGTAGATCCTCCTCCTGTTGTAGATCCACCTCCTGTAGATCCACCTCCTGTAGATCCTCCTCCTGCAGATCCACCTCCTGTAGATCCTCCTCCTGTTGTAGATCCACCTCCTGTAGATCCTCCTCCTGTTGTAGATCCACCTCCTCTAGATCCTCCTCCTGCAGATCCACCTCCTGTAGATCCTCCTCCTGTTGTAGATCCTCCTCCTGTAGATCCACCTCCTGCAGGTCTTCCTCCATCTACACCTGCTCCCCACCTTCCTCCTCCATCTGCCCGGTCACCACCACCTCCTCTTCCTCCTCCTCCTCCTTCAGTCCCTCCATAGCTGCACTCCTCAAGCCTCCGGCTGATGATGGATGTGCTGTTTTCCAGCTTCGACAGCCTCTTGCTGTGGTCGCCTACCCCGTCCTTCACCAGGCCCACATCCAGCTCCACGTCTACGATCCTGAAGGCCTGGTCATCGAACCGGTCCAGGAACACCGTCCTCAGGTCCCCCAGTTCTCTGTGGAAGTAGTCCTTCAGGTCGTTCTCCAGGTACGAGCAGCTCTGCTCGGTCCGCTGCACGGTGTTGTTGATGCGTCGTTCAAGGTCCCTCAGCCGATTGTCCAGTCGGTCCTCCGTCACGACTGCATCCCTCCCACCTCCCCCGATTCCACCGCCACCACCACCACCACCACCACCACCACCACCAAACCCTCCTCCTCCTCCTCCAAAGCCACCGTTCTCGCTGTTGCCGCCTCCTCCGCCGAGCACCTTGTCCAGACGATTCTGCAGAACGTCAAAGTTCTCCGAGGCTGAGCTGATCTTGCGCTCTGCGACGGTGACGCGGTTTTGGAGGTCGCTGACGGTGGCACAGCATCCTTGCGAACGCACCACCTCCCGTCGCAGTCCGTCCAGGCCCTGCCGATACCAAACGTCCATGGCGTTCAGCTGCTTCTCCAGAGCTCGAATGCTCTCCCTGTCCTCCTGCTGCTGTCGGCGCAGATCCTCCACGCCAGCCTGGAAAACACACAGCGAACCCTCTTACCCATTCAGAATGCCGTCATGTGAAATTGGACGAATGGCTCATTAAAAGAGATTGATGTGATACCTGACAAGAGGAGCAGGACAGCGACACCCTCCTCTCCAGCTCCCTCAGGATCTCCTCCTTCAGCGAATTCAGCCTCCCTCCACTCAGTCCTCCTCCAGACGGACCTCCGTCCAGGTCGTTCCCTTTCCCATTCACCAGGTGGTTGTTGATGCTGACTAGGGTTTTATCATGGGCCTGTTGGAGCAGAGAAACCTCAGCGTCAGTACTCATTAAAACATTTTAAACAAAACTTTTATCATGTATATTTTGTTTAAATGCATAAAACTTTATCTTCTTTGGAAATGTTAGATTCAGTATAGCGTGCTGCGTTGTGTTTGGTCTCTGATTCGGGTTTCTGGACTCATCATTGCAGGTTTTTTAAACAAAGTTTGTTTGTGTTCCTTATTCGACCGTAGAGTCGAACACTGTATGAGGTCATATTACACAAACTGCCTCCTTATATATGTTCTCTACTGACTCCTAAAACTATCAGAAGCTACAACCATCCAATCAAAATATGTACGTCGTCCCTACAACCTGCACCCTGCGCTACAGAGACACTTAAACCATTATTTATGCAAGATTTAAAAAAACACTGAGTGACAGTTCTTTGATTGAAGCAAGTTGCTGGTTTGTTTAAAGTCCGTCATCGCTTTTATGTTTTTACAATATTTTTTTACTTTTTGCTGCTTTGTTTTTGATTTGTTTTTAAAGTCTGTTTTTAAGTGGTGACATTTTTACACTGTCATCTTGGTCAGGACCTCCTTGGAAATGAGATACAACATCTCAAAATAAAGGTTTAATAAACTTAAATAATAAATCAAATCATGGGCCTGTTGGAGCAGAGACACACCTGCTGCAGTTTACAGTGTTAAAAAACGACTTAAAGACAAAACTGCACCAAAACTGTTCACACAGATGTCCATCCGGACCTCCATCATAATCACCTTTCCAATGCCCTGATTTAGTCTTTGATACTACAACGGTCCATGTCAGGTGAAGTCCTCACAGATAAAGCAGTGACTCACCTGTGTGCGGTTGTCCAGCTGGTCCAGTTTGGTCTGAATGCTGTGAATCGTCTCTTTAATCTCTGGCTGAGCTGCATCAGCAGGGTTTCTTCCTCCTGAAGAGGTTCCTCCTCCTCCTCCTCCTCCTCCACTGAAGCCCGGTTTGTTGCCTTCCCGTTGAAAGTGTTCGTTCATGGTGGTCTGAAGGTCCTGAAGGTTTTTGGTCAAACTCTGGATCTTCACCTCCAGCTGCCTCACCTTCTCGTTCTCACCTCGTCCTGGAAGAGACGGGAAGCAGCAGAGTCAGAGCTCCAATCACAGAAGCTCTTTACAGTCACATGGAGACGGAGGCGGGGCCACACATCTGACACATTACAGTAACATTACAATGAATAAATAATAAAAACAATAAGAATGAAGAATCCACTCACCACTGTGTCCTCCACTCTGTCCGGATCCAGAACTGCCTCCTCCCTGACCTCCTCCCCCTTGTCCATAGCTCGTCCCTCCCCCTTGTCCCCCCGGTCTGGGCTGAGGTCTGCTGGTGGAAATCTGTGTTCCTGCTCCTCCGACCGGACCGTCATTGCAGTCCACTCCACTGTAACCGTGGCAACACTTCCACTCCATCTCCGTCACCATCTTGTAGGCCACTTTGTACCGCGGCCTCACGAAGGTCCGGTAGCTGCAGACACATGCAGAGGCACAGTCCTGTGTGATGTCAGCATGTACCCACAGTCCTGTGTGATGTCAACATGTACCCACAGTCCTGTGTGATGTCAACATGTACCCACAGTCCTGTGTGATGTCAGCATGTACCCACAGTCCTGTGTGATGTCAACATGTACCCACAGTCCTGTGTGATGTCAACATGTACCCACAGTCCTGTGTGATGTCAACATGTACCCACAGTCCTGTGTGATGTCAACATGTACCCACAGTCCTGTGTGATGTCAGCACAGGATATCACACAGGACTATATATATATATATATATATATTTATGTGTGTGTGTACTCACACCACCACCCTGCTGCACTGTCCGCTCCCCCAGCTGCAGGGATGATAATCAGGCTTCACGTAGGTTTCCACTCCGTCCTCGACCACACAGCTCACCGTCTTCGTCACCACAAATGCACACCAGTTCCTGTACAACACACACACGCACACACACACACACACACACACACACACACACACACACACACACACACAGGTTTCAGTCACATGACTAGTTAACACAAAGTTCAGGAGGACTGATCCTCAAGTTCCTGTCAACCAAAACAGATTTGTAGCACGTCACGCAGTCGGGCGTCACTTTGTAGCTTCATGTCAGCGGCTTCCATTTAAAAACACACACTAAGGGTTAATAAACCTTTATTGATCAGATTTTTACCGTTGCCTCCTGTAAGTTTGAGTTTTTCTGTTGGTCAGCTGCAGCTCCACAGGTTTAACGACAAACATCTGTCTGGCTCGAGTGAGGTCAGAACTGAGCGTGTGCAGATGTTTTCGGATAGTTTATTAAAGAAGCAGCTGATGCTACAGGACATCGGCAGACTATTTCAAAACGAACAGTCTTTAAACAAACTGTGTCCTTAAACACGGTGTTAAACCTGTGAACTTACATCCCAACCATTTAAATAGTCAAATAGATTTATTTTGAAACTGCAGCGGTTCTAGACATGCTTTATTTTGAAGTCCGTGGTCGGCTGGCTGTGTTTCCTGATTGAAAACATATGAAGCTGAAACTGCAAAACCATCAGATGGAAACCTGAACGCTGCCAAAAGTGAACACATGTATGAAAATGTATAAATATATAGTGGTTATTGCTTTTATTTACACATAATAATAATACAAATATATAAACAGTTTTACCATCAGATTTCTGCCATATTGTCTATTTCTATGTTTCTATTAAGTTTATAGATTCAGTTTATACACACACACACGCATGGAAATCGACTGACAGCTTCACACAAAAGGACTCATTAAATACAACGACACACTTATTGTACGTGTGTGTGGGAGTAAGTGTTTTACCCACCTTGTGGGGACATGAATCTGTTCACACAGTCACATTGTGGGGACTCGCCTTACTTATGGGGACAAAATATAACATAACCCATACCGTAACTTATTACATTTGAGGGTGAAGGCTTGAAAACACTACTGTGTGTGTGTGTGTGTGTGTGTGTGTGTGTCATGTGCAGAAGTGATCAGTGCGTGATAGTGATGACTGTGTCTCTGTGTCGGCCATGCTGGTTCTGCAGCAGACTGACTGTGTCTCTTTGTGTTTGAATTAAATTGTGTTGATTTATTGTTTTCTGGAATCGAGAACAACAACAAGGAATTTCACTTCTGCAGCTGCAGAGAAAAAACATGAAGTTTAACGTTCGGATGAAGTTTAATGTGCAGATGAAGTTTGGGGCGGCCGTGGCTCAATGTCCGGTAACCGCAAGGTCGGCGGTTCGATCCTTGGCTGCTACATGTCCTGTGCCGAAGTGTCCCTGAGCAAGACACTGAACCCCTAACTGCTCCCCGGGCGCTTCTCAGCAGCCCACTGCTCCCAATAGGCTTGGGATGGGTTAGATGCAGAAGTCAAATTTCGTATATGTGTATATGACAATAAAAACCTAACTTTAAACTTTAAACTTTTAAAGTCACATAATAAAAAGATAAACATAATAATTTCATCGATAGTCTGAAGGTTCAGTTATCAAAGAGGTTCTGTTATGCTGACACGTACTGACGATGAAATAAATGTATGAATCTTCAACCCACTGGAGGCTCATTCAGAGAGCACCACACGCTGTCCAACAACACAACTACAACTCAGGATGAGAAAGACACTGTTAGTACACAGTGCACCCCTGAGAATAAAAACATGATATCGTGTTGAAGGCATGAGTGACATCAGACACAGAATCCAAACCCAGACTAAATATTTACTGCAGATCTACAGTTATCATGGAGACAAGAGAGCAACGCCTGAGACACATATTTATAGTCACATATAGTCACTAATGTTACTGTACAGATGGATGGATGGATAGACGGACGGACGGATAGAACCATGGACTCAAAAGGACCTCATTTCAATGCAGAACCCCACAGACTGCTGGAGTGGTGTAATGGACCGTAGTTGATCCGTGATTCGTTTGGCTATTAGGGGAATTATAACGTTATCATGATGTGTTCACATGTCATCTGTAAAATGTAGTTTTGGTGATGAACTTGAATAAATCCAGTAGTTTGAAGGAGATGTTTTCACATGAATATAAAATAGATGTTAGAGATTAATTATGAGCTGTTTAACTTCATAACACGAGCTCTAAGCTCATTATTAAGTTTCATTCAAATAATAATGAAGAGATTAGTTTAAGGTATTTTATTTTTCTAATCATTTGAATTTTTAGTTTTTCTGCAAATCACCACGATAGATGACAATAACAAAGAAGCAGGAGAACATTTAGAACTTCTGATGGTTTACACTGGCTTCAGGATGGTTGAAATATATTTCTGCTGAAAATAAATAGTCTGGAGTCTTGGAGACCAACAAGACAACAAAACAACAACAACAGCGATCTCTATCTGCCGATATTGCTCATTGGCGATCAGCGATTGTTACCAGAAGCAAGAAAACTGTGATTGGGGCTTCTCTAAAAGTTAAGAGTTACTGGAGAGTGTTAGCTGCCATGATGTCTCAAGACTAGAGAGTTTGAACTGTGGAAAATGAAAAAAGACACCGTGGGGTCTGGCCAGAAGAAGAGCATGAAAAAACACCAAAAACATTCAACAAGATCTGTAGAAGAGGTGAACACACAGGTTCTTTAATCCTGTCTCTCCTTTGTTCCTCAAGCTTCTGCAACTCAATACAATCTGTCATCAAGCGTTTCTTTCATCGTCCTTTATGGAAATATTGGTGTTTTGAGATATGTGAGCGTCAATATTATGACAGCCAATCAGAGAGCAGGATTCTGTGTAGAAATGATAATGATTTTTTTAATCTTCACGCTGCAGAGAAAATAAAACTCAGACCTGAAACCATTGAGCAAACGGGAGATTTTTAGGATTGCAAGATTCACACCCACACACACACACACACACACACTCACACCCACACACACACACACTCACAAACACACACACACACACACACACACTCACTCACACACTCACACACACACACACACTCACACACACACACACACACACACACACACTCACAAACACACACACACACACACACACTCACTCACACACACACACTCACAAACACACACCCACACACACACACACTCACAAACATACACACACACACACACACTCACAAACACACACACACACACACTCACTCACACACTCACACACACACACACACTCACACACACACACACACACTCACAAACACACACCCACACACACACTCACAAACACACTCACACACACACACTCACACTCACACACACACACACACACACACACACACACTCACAAACACACACACACACACACACACTCACTCACACACACACACTCACAAACACACACCCACACACACACACACTCACAAACATACACACACACACACACACTCACAAACACACACACACACACACACACACTCACTCACACACTCACACACACACACACACTCACACACACACACACACACACACACTCACAAACACACACACACACACACACACTCACTCACACACACACACTCACAAACACACACCCACACACACACACACTCACAAACATACACACACACACACACACTCACAAACACACACACACACACACTCACTCACACACTCACACACACACACACACTCACACACACACACACACACTCACAAACACACACCCACACACACACTCACAAACACACTCACACACACACACTCACACTCACACACACACACACACACACACACTCACAAACACACACCCACACACACACACACTCACAAACACACACACACGCTCACATACACACACACGCACACAGTGATGTCGCTCTCTGCACAGGAAGTGAGTCATTCGGGCGTTTGTTTCAATTTGCTGCTGATGACATTACAGCTGCTTCACTGCCAAACAGTGTGTGTGTGTGTGTGTGTGTGTGTCTGTGTGTGTGTGTGTCTGTGTGTGTGTGTGTGTGTGTGTGTGTCTGTGTATCATCAGGCCGGCAGAGTTCCTTGAGGAGTTTCTAGTGTTGTTTATCTCGTACATGCAGCACGCTGGTGATGCAATAAACAGTCCTGATGGTTTCATAGTATTCCTCTCAAAAACTAAAACATTAATCTCACAAAAGAATAAAGATATATTTAGCAGATGTGTCTCCAGTAGTCTCTGGTTACACACACTCAGAATAATACAAACATACGTTCCATGCGACAGAAGCTCAACTTCACACATTAAAAGGCTGAACTTTTATCCAAAGCCCTGAACACACTGAAGGCAGCGAGCTGCTGCTCTGAAGACCCACAGAACCTCTTTATGGAACCAGAGAACCTGTTCAAGAACCAACAAAATCGCTTCATAGACTTATAACTCTTTGAGGACCCACAGAACCTCTTCATGGAACCAGAGAACCTCTTCATGGAACCAGAGAACCTCTTTGAGGACCCACAGAACCTCTTCATGGAACCAGAGAACCTCTTCATGGAACCAGAGAACCTCTTTGAGGACCCACAGAACCTCTTCATGATCCACATAACCTCCTTGCCAGTAGAACCAGGAAACATCTTGTATTTTACTGAGACCCAGAAGAACATTTCATGCATGATTCAAACACTGAGAGAACGTTCACAATGTCAGTTAACAAAACTACACACTGAACCTCCAAAATAAAACAACTCATCTTCACAAAAACCTGACTCCCTCTGACCAAAACCCAACATCATCTTATTGCAACATGTCAAACACATCTGTCAACATGTGGCTGACACGATTCCCATCAAAATAAAAGCTGAAGTCTTGTTCCCTTTAAACCACAGAAGAAGAGGTCCAGTCAAAGTGGAACCAGAACCAAACTGAGACGATCTGAAGTTCTGCATGTTTGACCTGCAGTGTTTAACTGTGTCTGCTGAAGCTTCATCGATCATTTCTAAATCACAAACATCATAAATGAACTAAATATGAAGAAAATCCTCCAGCAGTGTGAGGTCACAGTGTGACGTCACAGCTGTCAGTGACATCACACCTGCAGATCAGACCGGGATTCGAACCGACAACCTCCTGACTCTTCATGTCCTCTCACAATAAAACATCTGCTGCACGCACACACACACGTGCACACTCTTCTGCAGTGAGGTCATCAAACCCTGACGTCACCTCATCATCATCAAACTTTCCGTGCACGTGTCAATTTACCTGTGTCTGCTGGCGGCGCGAGCTCCGTGCGCGTTCCCGCCGGTGTATAGGCTGTAGGAGGGTCTCTGCGGGAACGCGCTCTTGGCTTGTGCGCTGGTCCAGAGCGCGAGCAGCAGCAGCAGGAGGAGCGCACCCATCCCGCCGATCAATACACGATCAATACAGAGTATCGAACCGGGATCAGAGTCAGATCAGATCCTCAATTGGCGGGAAAAAACTCCCATCTCCATGGAGAGAAAAATAAAAGTTTCCAGAAAGTCCGCCCGTCCTACCGACCCATGATCCGGATTCTGATCCAAACACCCAGAAACCAGAGTCCCGTCTCCCCTGATCCGCTTCGGGTCCCACACCAGGTCCGGGTCCCACCGGTCATTCGCCTTTAATCCAGGTGTTAATAATCCGGGTTTAAGTCGTCCAGAGTTTGTCCATCAGAACCTTTCATGTGAAACAAAGAAAAGAAGAAAACGTTGCGACAGACTGAACCGAGTCCAGCTGCTCCTCCTCTTCATCACCGCCCCCCCAAACTGTCCCCGCCCCTCCCGGAGGAGAAACCAGACACGTGCAGCTCCGCACCCACACCTGCACCGTGCCAACAGCGACAGTAGCCTAAAAATACATAAAACACATCTTAGTCTGGACCCAGAGATGATCTTTAATCTGAAATAAAGGCTCAATCTGATGTTATTAATACATCTGTAATCAACATGGTGTAATACGTATTCAAGTTATTTAAAGTAAAGTTAAACCAACATTTTAATCTGATGAAACATCAGAAGTTTGTTTCTACATTGTTTTATTTTATTATCACTTTAAATCACTTTAACGGGATTATTTGGTTTTTCTTCATTAATTTGATTTTGCTCGTTTCAACAAACTGATAAAAAAATATTTAAAGATTAAAAACTTTTTCTTTTTCTTTCATGGCTGAAATCTTAACGTTTTTCCAGAAAAAATAAGGTTCATGAGCTCCACACTGGAGGACCAATAAGGACCGTTCTATTACACTCTGACGCCACACTTTCTCAGGAGAGCAGCGGCTACGGCGGCTGACAACGCAGCGACGGAACAAAACAACAGAGCAATGTAATGAAACAACGGACGATCATTATGTAACAGTGTACAGGTGAACTGACTATTAATAAACCACTCTTTATTAAAAACATGTGAACCTTTAATATAAAGAGATAACATTTAAACATGTTCATCATTTTGTAACCTTGAAACGTCTCGTTAATGAGCGACAGAGAAGAAAACATCCTGCAGACTTCCTGAGGTTAAAGGGTGTTTCATATCTGCTGCTCCCTAAAATAAACCACTCTAGATAACCTCTGACACTCACACACACACGCGCGCACGCACACGCTCACACACACACATAGACAACAGAAGAAGCTCTTGGATAATAACAACATGAGCTTCTTGTTCTGTAGGTGTGTTTGATTTGTGTCACTGAGCGCGCTCACTGATTCATTATACCGAGGTTTAATATTGATAACCTTCACCATAATGTGATCATCCCTCATTTCAATGGAGTGCTGTACTTTATGCCCCACACGTCCCCCTCAGACCTCCTCAGACCCCCTCAGACCTCCTCGGGGTCTCTGATGTGTGCAAAATCGATGCAGCCGAACCAGAGAACCGTGTCTTTTTTTACCCCGCACCTTCTTCCTCCCTGCCAAAAACCTGGCGCCCACATTACCCACAGTGCACCTCTCCCTCTGACAGTTGTGTGGTACACTTCCTTTCGAACTCCACACCTCTACACGTAATAACTTTTCTAACTCAAAGTCTTCAGATTCACACACTTTATCTTACTTTTATGTGCAGAAGAACTGGCTGAGGCCGACTGAAGTGACATCACTACGGACATGAATAATAATCAATCATCAGATGAAACGTGAAACGTTCTGTTTTCAGAGAGCTTTGAAGTGTAAACATGGAGAGACGAGAGGACACCTGACCAAACTGTGATGGAAAGCTCTCATGTTTTTGCCCTGATAAGAACAACAGAGTGAGACAGTGAAAACAGGGCTCAGTGGAAATATTCTTTATCAGATCTCATAAATCCCCCCCCCCTCCCCCCCCGTACAGAGAGGCAGACCACCCAGACTCATCACTCAGACTAACCACTGTTTTCACTTTTATGAGGCGGTTTTTAAACGGAGCTTTTGTATTAAACACAGAGTCACATTCCAGAGTCAGAGCCTCAGGTGAACCACCTGAAGACCAAACACCACGGGAACTACTGCAAACACTAACGCCGGTCCTTTCTCTTCTTTTGAATAATCCAACAGTTGGTGACATTCAGTGTTTGATCTTTATTCCCGTCATATATTCATTGTTTCTCCATATATTAATGATCTGCTCTGTAAAGACTCTTTTGCTGTTTTGTTTAAAGTTAAATAACACAAAACTTAGACTGAAAATGAAATGATTTTTGACTTGATTCAAGCACTTAAGCTCCATTTACTCCTTTAACTCGTCACCCAACCTGGAGAGTCCTGGTTTTCACCATCATCATTTAATAAAGTTGCAGTTTGGAGGTTAAGTGACTTTGACAAAGTTAAACAGAGTTCATATACACCCCAAAATATTCTCAGAGGTTTTAAAGATGTAGGGATGAGATAGAAAAACCACAGCAAACTGATACACCTGCTCAGGTAACTCAGACTCACAGTTCACAGAAACAGAAACAGCAAATCCAGCAGCTGAACCGGGATTTCTGGTGTCACACTGGAAACCATGGTCTGCTAGAACATTTATTTACATTCTCACCGGTTGTTGGTTTGGATACTAAAATACTCTGAATAACAACAACCAGAATAACAACCAGAACAACAACCACTAGAACAACAACCAGAACAACAACCAGAACAACTACCACCAGAACAACAACCACTAGAACAACTACCACCAGAACAAGAACCACCAGAACAACGACCAATAGAACAACTACCACCAGAACAACTACCACCAGAACAAGAACCAGAACAACTACCACCAGAATAACAACCACCAAAACAACAAGACCAGAACAACAACCACCAGAATAATAACCACCAGAACAACAACCACCAGAACAGCAACCACCAGAAGAAAAACGTTTGTTTCCTCTTCTCACTCTCTTGTGTACAACAAATCTAAACCCTGTCCTGTTTCATTAGAATGAAACTGAGACGCTGCTCCTCTGCCTGTGGGGGGAATCGAACCAACAACCGTCGTCCTTACTGTGTGTCAGTGGTCGGCAGGTTGAGGATGTGTTGGATGTGTTTATCGTGGATTCAGTGGGTTTATCTTCACAGACAATGAAGTGGGCGATGGATGAGATCACTGTTAACATTCCTGACGTTAATGTAAACAACGGACCCTGAACGCAGCGTCACAGTCTGTGTGCTGATGAAGATGGAAACTGGCTGCTGAGTTTTCCATTCATGAAAACAACCTGCCGAAACTTGTCAGTCCACGCTGAGGGAACAGCTAGATTCGCTGCCGTAGTGCCTCTGAGCAACACAATGAACCCTCTACAGCTGCCTTCACATCACCCACAGCTGTTTTACCAACTGATATATTCAGTTGGTATATATATATATATATATTAGTCATTTTCTGCCAGAATTCCTTATGGCCTTATTTGCATCAACAGTATGTTTTTTTTGCCGTTATAATATTTATATATTCTTCATAGATCTCTACTATAAAGACCTGTTCCTCTTGACTGAATGTGATTGGTGCATTTAGTTTGGTAGAAGAGTCACATGACACCAAACTATGTCTATGATGGGGGAGCAGCTATTCGATGATATACGACACGTGACATCTCCTCCTTTAACCCTCTTTGCTATTTCGGCGTCTCTGCATCCGGAGCAGGAAGCAGGTCATCCACCTTCAGGCCCGGAGACCCAAAGCCCCGCCCCCTCCTCTGTCACCTGTCCGTCCTGCGGGTGATCACCTGGGAGTAGGGGGCTCAGGTGCAAACTGTAAAGCAGCTCGTTATCAGTCCAGATGGGGCAACAAAGACCTAAAGAAAAGGCCTGCAGACAGAACTCTGGGCACAGGTTCCTCATCTGAGTCTGCACGTGAAAGAAATTATATTATTACTTTATTATAAACATTTCATATACTTTATATAATAAGTTTCCGGTCAGCTGTATTTGAATAAAGACTTGATGATCTTTTCTCTGCTAGCAGCTGAACTCCTCCTTCAGGCAGCAATAAAGTTTCCTCCAATCAGATCAAAGTGCAGTTGTAAAACCACAGAAGAAGTCCAGAGGGTCTCTTCCTGTTGATTTGTTTGTGATGGCTCCCATCAGCGGGGTCAGAGGTCACAGAGAGGAATTTAAGATGCTGTTCAATGGAGTAAAGTGTCTCACCTGTTCAGGGTTCAGCCTGGATCTGATCCTTCTGCTGGTTCTGTCTAAAAGTTCTACTTTTGTTCTGACTGAAGAAAACGAAGCAACGAGATGGAGTGAAGAACATTATTTTCAAAATGTTAAACTTGAATATGAGAATAAAATTCAGAAGTAAGAAGTGACTACAGGTTCTAACATGAACAGTTTCTTCTTCAGAGACGTTAATGTGTGTAGATCACCACGAGTCAGACACAGAATGTTTACTTCCAACACACCAGTTCTGTTGTTGGGGTCGGTTCTATTCCTTCAGCCCGGTTCTATTCCAACAGGCCGGTTCTATTCCAATAGGTTGGTTCTATTCCAACAGGCCGGTTCTATCCCAATAGGTTGGTTCTATTCCAACAGGCTGGTTCTATTCCTTCAGTCCGGTTCTATTCCAATAGGTTGGTTCTATTCCAATAACCTGGTTGTTTTCCAATAGGCTGGTTCTATTCCTTCAGTCCGGTTCTATTCCAATAGGTTGGTTCTATTCCAATAGGCTGGTTCTATTCATTCAGTCCGGTTCTATTCCAATAGGCTGGTTCTATTCCTTCAGGCCGGTTCTATTCCAATAGGTTGGTTCTATTCCAACAGGCTGGTTCTATTCCTACAGTCCGGTTCTATTCCAACAGGTTGGTTATTTTCCAATAGGTTGGTTCTATTCCAACAGCCCGGTTCTATTCTAACAGGCTGGTTCTATTACAACAGGCTGGTTCTATTCCAATAGGATGGTTCTATTCCAACAGGCCGGTTCTATTCCAATAGGCTGGTTCTATTCCAACAGCCCGGTTCTATTCTAACAGGCTGGTTCTATTCCAACAGGTTGGTTCTTTTCCAATAGGCTGGTTCTATTCCAACAGGCTGGTTCTATTCCTACAGTCCGGTTCTATTCCAACAGGTTGGTTATTTTCCAATAGGTTGGTTCTATTCCAACAGCCCGGTTCTATTCCAATAGGCTGGTTCTATTCCAACAGGCCGGTTCTATTCCAACAGGTTGGTTATTTTCCAATAGGCTGGTTCTTTTCCTTCAGTCCGGTTCTATTCCAATAGGTTGGTTCTATTCCAACAGGCTGGTTCTATTCCAACAGGCTGGTTCTATTCCTACAGTCCGGTTCTATTCCAACAGGTTGGTTCTTTTCCAATAGGTTGGTTCTATTCCAACAGCCCAGTTCTATTCTAACAGGCTGGTTCTATTCCAACAGGCCGGTTCTATTACTTCAGTCCAGTTCTTTTCCAATAGGTTGGTTCTATTCCAATAGGCTGGTTCTATTCCAATAGGCTGGTTCTATTCCAAGAGGCCGGTTCTATTCCAATAGGCTGGTTCTATTCCAACAGTCTAGTTCTATTCCAATAGGCTGGTTCTATTCCAACAGGCCGGTTCTACTCCAATAGGCTGGTTCTATTCCAACAGTCTAGTTCTATTCCAATAGGCTGGTTCTATTCCAACAGGCCGGTTCTACTCCAATAGGCTGGTTCTATTCCTTCAGTCCGGTCCTTTTCCAATAGGTTGGTTCTATTCCAATAGGATGGTTCTATTCCTTCAGTCCGGTTCTATTCCAATAGGTTGGTTCTATTCCAATAGGCTGGTTCTTTTCCAATAGGTTGGTTCTATTCCAATAGGATGGTTCTATTCCTTCAGTCCGGTTCTATTCCAATAGGTTGGTTCTATTCCAATAGGTTGGTTCTTTTCCGATAGGTTGGTTCTATTCCAATAGGCTGGTTCTATTCCAACAGGCTGGTTCTATTCCTACAGTCCGGTTCTATTCCAACAGGTTGGTTCTTTTCCAATAGGTTGGTTCTATTCCAACAGCCGGTTCTATTCTAACAGGCTGGTTCTATTACAACAGGCTGGTTATATTCCAATAGGCTGGTTCTATTCCAACAGGCCGGTTATATTCCAACAGTCCGGTTCTATTCCAATAGGTTGGTTCTATTCCAATAGGCTGGTTCTATTCCAACAGGCTGGTTCTATTCCTACAGTCCGGTTCTATTACAACAGGCTGGTTCTATTCCAATAAGCTGGTTCTATTCCAACAGGCCGGTTCTATTCCTTCAGTCCGGTTCTTTTCCAATAGGTTGGTTCTATTCCAATAGGCTGGTTCTATTCCTTCAGTCCGGTTCTATTCCAATAGGTTGGTTCTAGTCCAATAGGTTGGTTCTTTTCCAATAGGCTGGTTCTATTCCTTCAGCCCGGTTCTAATCCAATAGGCTGGTGCTATTCCAACAGGCCGGTTCTATTCCAATCGGCTGGTTCTATTCCAACAGGCCAGTTCTATTCCAACAGGTCGGTTCTATTCAAACAGGCTGGTTCTATTCCAATAGGCTGGTTCTATTCCAACAGGCCAGTTCTACTCCAATAGGCTGGTTCTATTCCTTCAGTCCGGTTCTGTTCCAATAGGTTGGTTCTATTCCAATAGGCTGGTTATATTCCAAGAGGCCGGTTCTATTCCAATAGGCTGGTTCTATTCCAACAGTCTAGTTCTATTCCAATAGGCCGGTTCTATTCCAACAGGCCGGTTCTACTCCAATAGACTGGTTCTATTCCTTCAGTCCGGTTCTATTCCAATAGGCTGGTTCTATTCCTTCAGTCCGGTTCTTTTCCAATAGGTTGGTTCTATTCCAATAGGCTGGTTCTATTCCTTCAGTCCGGTTCTATTCCAATAGGTTGGTTCTATTCCAATAGGCTGGTGCTTTTCCGATATGTTGGTTCTATTCCAATAGGCTGGTTCTATTCCAACAGGCTGGTTCTATTCCTACAGTCCGGTACTATTCCAACAGGTTGGTTCTTTTCCAATAGGTTGGTTCTATTCCAACAGCCCGGTTCTATTCCTTCAGTCCGGTTCTATTCCAATAGGTTGGTTCTATTCCAATAGGCTGCTTCTTTTCCAATAGGTTGGTTCTATTCCAATAGACTGGTTCTATTCCTTCAGTCCGGTTCTATTCCAATAGGTTGGTTATATTCCAATAGGCTGGTTCTTTTCCAATAGGTTGGTTCTATTCCAATAGGCTGGTTCTTTTCCTTCAGTCCGGTTCTATTCCAATAGGTTGGTTCTATTCCAATAGGCTGGTACTATTCCAACAGGCTGGTTCTATTCCTACAGTCCGGTTCTATTCTAACAGGTTGGTTCTTTTCCAATAGGTTGGTTCTATTCCAACAGCCCGGTTCTATTCTAACAGGCTGGTTCTATTACAACAGGCTGGTTATATTCCAATAGGTTGGTTCTATTCCAACAGGCCGGTTCTATTCCAACAGTCCGGTTCTATTCCAATAGGTTGGTTCTATTCCAATAGGCTGGTTCTATTCCAACAGGCTGGTTCTATTCCTACAGTCCAGTTCTATTCCAACAGGTTGGTTATTTTCCAATAGGTTGGTTCTATTCCAACAGCCCGGTTCTATTCTAACAGGCTGGTTATATTACAACAGGCTGGTTCTATTCCAATAAGCTGGTTCTATTCCAACAGGCCGGTTCTATTCCTTCAGTCCGGTTCTTTTCCAATAGGTTGGTACTATTCCAATAGGCTGGTTCTATTCCTTCAGTCCGGTTCTATTCCAATAGGTTGGTTCTATTCCAATAGGCTGGTTCTTTTCCAATAGGTTGGTTCTATTCCAATAGGCTGGTTCTATTCCTTCAGCCCAGTTCTATTCCAATAGGCTGGTGCTATTCCAACAGGCCGGTTCTATTCCAATCGGCTGGTTCTATTCCAACAGGCTGGTTCTATTCCAACAGGCCGGTTCTATTCCAACAGGTTGGTTCTATTCCAACTGGCTGGTTCTATTCCAACAGGCTGGTGCTATTCCAACAGGCAGGTTCTATTCCAACAGGTTGGTTCTATTCCAACAGGCCGGTTCTATTCCAACAGGCCGGTTCTATTCCAACAGGTTGGTTCTATTCCAACAGGCTGGGTCTATTCCAACAGGCCGGTTCTATCCAATAGGCTTGTTCTATTCCAATAGGCTGGTTCTATTCCTTCAGCCCGGTTCTTTACCTACAGCCCGGTTCTATTGCTGCAGCAGGGTTCCTTTGCATTGCCATTATTTCCTTTCTGCAGCTCGTCTCGAGCAGCCCAGTTCTTTTCAGCAGCCCGGCTTCATTCAGGAAACCTGGTTCCTTTCTGGCAGTCCACTTAACTTCTCACAGCCCGGTTCCTTCCTGACGGCCTGGTTTAAATTTTCCCAGGAGGTCGAGGAGTGATACCTGACACCTGCAGCACCTCTGGTCTCCTTTTTTAAGAAGAGAAGAAGAACCTCCATCTTTTATTGCTGATGAACGATTCACACAAATCATTTCTTGTGTTTCTGCAGAGCACCGAGGAACCTTCTTTATGTTCCTCATGAGAACAGATGCTGTGATTCAGTGAAACACCTTCAGTGTGAAGCGCTGCTTCAGATTCAATGCTGACTGATATCAATCATGGTTTTTTAGGAATGTTTGGGAATGTGCTCGCTGGAAAGTGGGTCATGAATTCCAGGCTTCACTTGACGAGACCACCACAGAGTAACCCAAGTTCATCAGCGGAGGTGAAAACATTTCTGCCTGACTGACAGACGTATTTCAGCAGGAGGAGAGGAGGGGAGGATAATGACAGAGAGGAACATGAACATCCTCAGCTGCAGGGGAGGTATTCAGATCTTTACTTGAAAAAAAAGTCTTGCAGTGAAAACTTTTAAAGCTACTCTGAGGAACTTTAACTTTGTGTTGATTCTGTCGCCCCCTGTGGACTAAAGTGGTAGTGTCTCTGAGCACCAGAGTCCCTTTAGAAAACATCTCATTTTACTGCAGCAGGGTCTGACAGTCTGCCCCTCTCAGTCCTGGTTCTGGTTCTCCCGTTGCCTCCCTTCCCTCCAGCAGCGTGGTGTCGGTGGTGGCTCCCAGAGAGGAGAAGCTCTGCTCCTGGAGGAGGAGGAAGAGGAGGAGGAGGCGCTGCTGCTGGAGGATCTGGGTCTGTCCACGGTGGACCGGTCTCTGCTGGAGTCTGAGCTGAAGGAGTTTCTGGGGAACCTGCATGATGTAAATTGATGGATTTTTTGGAGAATGGAACCCGTCAGCAGGCGTTAAAAACGACTATATAGAAATACACAATCGTTGTATATTAGAATATTAATACTGGACTGATGTTGATATCCATGTGTAAGTGTTTTACTGACTAGTCCACTCATGGTGGTGTAGCTTCATCTATATTTCATAAGCTCATTGTATGTTCTATAAGTACATCTATATCTTAAATTAAGTAACTGCAGCTCTCAAATAAATGTGGTGGAATAAAAAGTACAATATTTCCATCTGAATTGCAGTGAAGTAGAAATATAGAGTGGCACCTCCAACATAATCAATCATTCAACCTTCACATCTTTTAGACGCTCTTGTCCTATTTTTCTTTATTTTTTGTAATATATAAATATATAAAAACAGGGTGAAATAAGGACTCGGTGGACTTGGTCTTGCGCTCCCTAATGATGATGGATCAACGGTCTCTAACGAGGTCCAACATGTACATCAGGAGCTCTGCAGACTTGGTTCTGAGGAGGTCTGAGGTTCCTCTGAGATCTGGTGCCAACACTCGGAGGTGTTTATGGATTCTCCGCTAGCTGCAGGTTTCTGTGGACGTGTCGATCCAGTTCAAGCTGATCGTCTTTAAACAGAAACAGTATTATATTTAGTCTGAGTCTGCAGCAGGACGGTCTATCTAAACTCAGCTCACCGTTGCTGGGGGGGGGGGGGGGGGGGGGACATACCTGGGGGCCGAGTTAACCCTTGCTCCGCTTTTTTTTCCACTCTGTTCTGTTCCCTCCCCCACTCTCTCCCTCCTCTCCCTCTTTTGTTTATTTTACTTCCTTCAGGATCTTTTCTTTTCTTTCCACACAGAGAGAAACGCTGAAGTTCAGGTGGAGGAAAGATCCTAAAGAACCGAAGAGCTGCTGAAACAAAGATCATCATCATCATCAGTCAGAGCAGCTCCAGAAACATGAAACACATTCTCTTCTTTACTTCATGGTATCTGTTATTGTTCTGTGTAGTAGTGGAAACATGTTGGAAGGATGTGAATAAGGAAATGTTCCTTCATCAGGGAGCAAATATCCAAATATCATGTTGATTACATCCAGATCAGACGTCAACAACGTCATCACCGAAATAATCGAACCTGCTCACCAAACCTCACTGACCTCACTCAAACACACGAAACCATCTTTACTCGGAGTCGACTTCGTATCTTTTATCTTAATATCTGAAAATGACTGTTTGTTGAGTTTTATGAAGAAGAATTCAGTCAAACTTCAGAAGTTAAAATGTTCAACACACAGGTCACAGTTTCTGTTACTGACTGTGTAGAAATCAAACATCCTCCTCTGCTCGGCCTCAGGCAGCTGGAAGTCATTACATCCCCCCCCCCCCCCCCATCCTCCTCCTCCTCCTCCCCCTCCTCCTCCTCCTCCTCCTCCTCCACCTCCTCCCCCTCCCACAGCCTGACTGTGTTTCTACCACATTATAAATCCATTCAGGACTCATAGCCAGCAAACACTGAGCCAACTGTGTCAGCTTCCACAACCATGTTTACTGGTTAGTAGGACTAACACCCATCAGAACAGAGAACACTGAGAGAACTCTGAGAGAACACTGAGAGAACACTGAGAGAACATTGAGAGAACGCTGAGAGAACGCTGAGAGAACACTGAGAGAACACTGAGAGAACGCTGAGAGAACACTGAGAGAACGCTGAGAGAACACTGAGAGAACACTGAGAGAACGCTAAGAGAACGCTAAGAGAACGCTGAGATAATGCTGCGAGAACGCTGAGAGAACGTTGAGAGAACGCAGAGAGAACGCTGAGAGAACGCTGAGAGAACGTTGAGAGAACACTGAGAGAACACTAAGAGAACGCTGAGATAATGCTGAGAGAATGCTGAGAGAACGTTGAGAGAACGCTGAGAGAACGCTGAGAGAACACGAAGAGAACACTAACAGAACACTGAGAGAACACTAACAGAACACTGAGAGAACTCTGAGAGAACACTAAGAGAACGCTGAGAGAACACAGAGAGAACACAGAGAGAACACTGAGAGAACACTGAGACAACACTGAGAGAACACTGAGAGAACACTAACAGAACTCTGAGAGAACGCTAAGAGAACGCTGAGATAATGCTGAGAGAACGCTGAGAGAACGTTGAGAGAACGCAGAGAGAACGCTGAGAGAACGCTGAGAGAACGCTGAGAGAACGTTGAGAGAACACTGAGAGAACACTAAGAGAACGCTGAGATAATGCTGAGAGAATGCTGAGAGAACGTTGAGAGAACGCTGAGAGAACGCTGAGAGAACACGAAGAGAACACTAACAGAACACTGAGAGAACACTAAGAGAACGCTGAGATAATGCTGAGAGAATGCTGAGAGAACGCTGAGAGAACGCTGAGAGAACACAGAGAGAACACTGAGAGAACTCTGAGAGAACGCTAAGAGAACGCTAAGAGAACGCTGAGATAATGCTGAGAGAACGCAGAGAGAACGCTGAGAGAACGCTGAGAGAACGTTGAGAGAACGCTGAGAGAACGTTGAGAGAACACTGAGAGAACACTAAGAGAACGCTGAGATAATGCTGAGAGAACGCTGAGAGAACGTTGAGAGAACGCTGAGAGAACGCTGAGAGAACGCTGAGAGAACACGAAGAGAACACTAACAGAACACTGAGAGAACACTAACAGAACACTGAGAGAACTCTGAGAGAACACTAAGAGAACGCTGAGAGAACACAGAGAGAACACAGAGAGAACACTAACAGAACTCTGAGAGAACTCTGAGAGAATACTAAGAGAACTCTGAGAGAACACTAAGAGAACGCTGAGATAATGCTGAGATAACGCTGAGAGAACGCTGAGAGAACACTAACAGAACACTGAGAGAACACTAACAGAACACTGAGAGAACTCTGAGAGAACACTAACAGAACGCTGAGATAATGCTGAGAGAACGCTGAGAGAACGCTGAGAGAACACAGAGAGAACACAGAGAGAACACTGAGAGAACTCTGAGAGAACGCTAAGAGAACGCTAAGAGAACGCTGAGATAATGCTGAGAGAACGCTGAGAGAACACAGAGAGAACGTCGAGAGGCTCATAAAAGAGTGAAAATGATTTCCAGGTTCTGTTTCTGATCCTGAACGTGTGTCAGGAGGTTTTCCTTCCTCCACAGATCTGATTTAATGAGCAGAACCTCCAGCGGAGAACAAACACTGTGACTCACTGCTGCTGTTCAAACGTTCTCCTGTTAAACTCAAGTTTACGCAGCAATAAAAAGCTGCACCACGAACAACAGGGAGCACGTTCAAGAGAGACCAACGCTGCAGCCGGACATTAGAACAGCACTGATGTGTGTTGTTCTGGTTTAAGGCCAGTTAAAGGTCCAATAGACCAGCGGCCCAAAACACAAGAAGAAGAAGGTTTGTAGTTCTGCTCTTTCTTTACATATCACTTCCTGTAAGAGTAAGAATCACTGCAGGAAACAGTTTAACATTATTAAACATTATTAAACATTATTAAACACTATTTTAACATTATTAAACATTATTAAACATTATTAAACACTATTTTAACATTATTAAACATTATTTTAACATTATTAAACACTATTTTAACATTTTTTAACATTATTAAAAACTATTTTAACATTATTAAACATTATTTTAACATTATTAAACATTGTTAAACACTACTTTAACATTATTAAACATTATTTTAACATTATTAAACATTATTAAACACTATTTTAACATTATTAAACACTATTTTAACATTATTAAACACTATTTTAACATTATTAAACATTATTAAACACTATTTTAACATTAGTAAACATTATTTTAACATTATTAAACATTATTAAACACTATTTTAACATTATTAAACACTATTTTAACATTATTAAACATTATTAAACACTATTTTAACATTATTAAACATTAATAAACATTATTTAAACATTATTAAACACTATTTTAACATTATTAAACATTATTTTAACATTATTAAACATTATTTTAACATTATTAAACATTATTAAACACTATTTTAACATTATAAAACATTATTATAACATTATTAAACACTATTTTAACATTATAAAACATTATTATAACATTATTAAACACAATTTTAACATTATTAAACATTATTTTAACTCTGATTGTGTGATGGCACTTTTTAAGCACCAAAGAAAACATTTTCCTTTGCAAAGAAATTAATTTAGTAGAGCGATAACTCAAATAATATATATATATATATTTTTAAGAAACAGGAAATGTATCAGACTGCAGGGGTTGGGGGAGGGGCTATGGGAGGGGCCACATTAACAGTTTTGGACAGAACGTCCATGTAAATAAATATAATAAAATAAAGGAGAAGCACACGTCGTGCTCGTGTTACCTTCACTGACCCAACAATAATCTGAAACGTGAAGCTGCTCCAGAGTCTAAAGGAGGGAAACTGTGAGTCAGACTGAACTCTGAAGAGCAGAAGAAGAACAGAGGCTGATTCAGATGAAGGTTGAAGTAAACAGGAAGCTCTGTGACACTAACCGACGCTCAGAGTCTGATTACAGTGAACGCATCTCTGCTGTAAACACTCTGAGGCCTCAGCAGGTCAGTGAACGCATCTCTGCTGTAAACACTCTGAGGCCTCACCTGGGCCCCGTTCCTCGTACGTGGCTAACTGAGTTAGCCGGATACTTTTCAGGATAAGATGACGTAGATCAGGCTTTTCGGTTCCACGAAGCAAGTTTGGCAAAATCACCATGGCAACACATCCATAAGCTTGAAGCTGCTCCAGCGCAGGCTAACTGAAGGTAGCTGGATAAGCTGCCACTCCCCCGGAAAACATGGCAGCTCCTGTCATATACGGTAGTCTAATGTGCTTGCGCATATACTGGGGGTTATACGGGAGTTCCAGAAATGCATGTAAAGTGAGACACACGGTGATCCATTAAAGCAGCTGAGCAAACTAAGAAGCCTCTATTGCATTAATGTACAGCTCCCTTCATCAGAGATCCACTGATGAAGGAGGATATTAGTTAGATTAGTGTTTTATAGGGAGAGAGTTCTTCCACATCGCCAAGATCCGTTATCACATCATGATGACTTCCTATACGAGCGCTATCCATTCTGCCCACAAGGAGTCATTTATTTACAGACCTTCTGGAGCATACATTGAACACCACACGCTGCAGCCGAGCATTGACTCTCACACACTGGATGCAGCCTTGAGCTGTTCTGCGAGTGGTACATTGTTGTTCAGTGTCGGCGATGCGGAGAACATGGGGAAAGCCGCTGCATGCCGTGCTGTTGGTGAAGTTTATTTGGCGCTTAATAAACTTATGGATGTGTTCATTACATCACCATGGCACATATTGTACTGACTCAGCATTCTGAGTAATGTGTGTGTGTTAGTGTTTACTTGCTCTCATGTCCTCTTGATGGCTGCGTTGCATACATGAGGGTTAAAGCACTCATAATGATATGACAGTGTTATTAGTACACCAGCATATCATTACTGTAGAACATGATGAAGGTGGACTCATGATAAGAACAGAGAGAATCACACTATTTATCTTCACTGCTTCAGTTGATTGAATGTCTGATGATGAATAACACACACACACACACACTGATCCGCCCACACACAGATTCACACACAGATTCAAACTGCTAGTTCTATATGGTAATCTACACAGACATGTATATACACATATATAGTACATGATACATGAGGGCATACAGTACATATATCCTCATATTAATGAGTATCAGTTAGATCCTCTTTGGGCTTGTTTTTATCTTATTCTGAAAGAGTTGAGATCATTATTGTCGCTATAGATCTCATTGGATGATGCATTCATGAAGCCTACTGCCAGCAGCACATTTAAAGACATATCATCTGATTGATTGGGGTGATGAGGCATTAAAATGAGCCGATACATTTACAACACTTACGCATTTAACTTGTCTGTGATATTCTGCGTGCTTCTTGTCTAGCCCTCACAGCGGTGGAGGTGTTAGATTTAGCCGTGATTATGGTCTTGAATTCCTCACATGCGTTCATGATCATCTCCTGCTCGTCAGCGGAGTAAAAAGAGGCTCTTTCTCTGACTTTATTTAACTTTGTACTGTTAGAAAATCATGGTTTCGGTGATCGACGCTTCCCCCTTTTGACGTAGGACGGGCACGCGCAATTATCCTGATTACTGAAGTCTGGTTTAGGCTCATCCTAAAAACACAATATACGATTAAAACTATAGACGTTATTGAGATATTTAATAATAAAAAAATTATTTTAATCATTTAGTAAAAAAAAGAACACAAACCGTGTAAAACATGCATCATAAAATGAAAGAAATACAAAGCAATGAGGAATATTAATGTCAATAAAACATTACATTACATTACAGTCATTTAGCAGACGCTTTTATCCAAAGCGACTTACAATAAGTGTATTCAACATCGGTTTTCGAGAGAACAAGATTATGCTGCATGGTCAAGTTTGTATGTTTTTAATAATGGTTCCGTTATGTTGTTGCTTTTCCAAAGTGTCTTCAATGTTTAATATATAAATGACAATATGTTGTTGTCTTCATTATGGAAGTTTTTGTTCTTTTCCTCCTTCTTTAACATGTATTAATATATTTATTGAATATGTATAATAAAGTTATGTAAAATATGATTCCACTGGATTGGCTGACTATTTCCCTGTTTTATTAAATTATGAAATAAAAGATAATAATTATTTTCCAACTGATTAATAAAAACAAATACACAAACACTCAATCAATAAAAACAAAAAAACAAAAAAAATCAATAAAAACTGCTGGAACCAGTTTGATGTTTTACAGAGTTTCACCACAGGAGAGAAATCCAGGACGTCCAGAACCTCCAGGACCTCCAGGACTCCAGGAGCTACAGGTCCTCCAGGACCTCCAGGACGGATTTCCAGGATTCATTGAGGAGGTTCTTGAACGGTTCAACGGTATTCAAAAGGTCTTCGAGGTCGTTTCAGAGGTCTCTGAGTCTCTGAAGGTTTTAAGGACGATCCAGGATGGTTTGTGGGATTTTTTCCAGGATCCTTGAGGAAGAGGTTCTCAGCTAAACGAGGATCTGGTTAATACCACAATATGACAGTGTTGATGTTATTATAACTAATACAGAGAAGAAGTTCAATTTAAATTCTGTTGAAGATGAAACAGAAAAGAAACAAAAAGACGAGTTTGTTATAATTAGTTAAATGTTACTCAGATATTATTCAGTTATTTGTTCTCCGAGTTCAGAGTCGAGTTTTATTTTCTTTGTTTCCTTCTGACAGAAGCTCTCAAACCCTCAGACCTGGAGCTCCTTGAACAGGTTCCAGGACTCCTGGAGGAGGTTCAAAGAGACGTTTAATGAACCTGGTACAGATCTGTGACTGACATCGTTTCAGACGTCTCTGCAGGACTTTAGTGGTTGGAAATGAAGTCTGTGTTCTAAAGTAGCTTAGATATTGTTGAGGGAACTTTACAGAGATCTTCAGAGATGATGACTCATCACTTCTCTTTGAATCAGAGTTAAGCAGAAGAAATGACTTTCATCACGTCTCATTCTCTTAACTTCACCATCTAATAACTTTCACTGAGATTCTTGTGAATCCCTGTTGATGTTTCTTATTTTTTAATAGAACTACATTTGAATCTGTCTACATTGTTTTGAGGAAAATCTTGAATGAAAGTTCAATGAACCGTCTCCGTCCTCCAGCGTTGATTGATTGTAGCTCCGGTGGTAATCACTACGCTGCAGTGTTCTTCACATCCAGGTAGATTACAGGTGTGTTTTATTCTCCAGGTGTGAGTTCACCTGGTGCTCTCAGACAGGTGATGATTATTTCCTCCTGTACCGACAGGTTTTGATCGCTTCATATCTTCTTCTGTGGTACGGTACAGTTTGTACACAAATATACATTCATGTGATCATGTGACCTGATTTTAACCTGATGATCTGACAGCAAATGTTTTTACTAATATTCTCCGATCATCACAGATACTGAAAATCAAGTTATTTATACACTTTTTAAAAATGTATTTTTAACATTTTATGTTCTTACGGTTCTGATCTGATTTTTTACTTTACTTCCTCCTATTTTTATTTTCTTTATGTTTATTTATATTTAATTTATGTAAATCAGGACTTCAGAATAAATGTTAGTATCAAACATTTCGTGGATCCACATTAAGTTAAGTTTATTCTTTGAGACAAACTCGCCTCATCTTTCTTCATATTTTCTCCTTTTCTTGTTTGACATTATTTAATAAGTTGTTGATTTTCTTTGCTCTTTCTTTGTTAAATCTCTTTTTCTTTCCTTTCTTTTTTGTTCTCATGTCTGTTTTAATAAAGATCCTTTTGTTCTTCATGTTTCATATTCAACCTGTTGCATAAAAAACGTCTCCTTCATTCAAACTGACCTTCACTCATCAGTAACCGGTAACGCACCACGATGACCTGCAGAGATGTGATGAGTCCTCACTTCCTGTCTCAGCTGTGCAACAGGAACAGGAAGTCATCAACATGTTGTCAGGAAACCATAAATCCGTTTGTGTTTCTGTGGAGACAGGATGGGCTGAGGTTCAATCAGCTGACAGACGTCCTGAAGTTTAATCTGAGAGGAAGCTGAACCTTCATCACCTTAATATTCATGGCCATTCAGCAGGACAAAGACAAGAGAGACAGACAAAAGCCTCTTCTTCTACTGTTTTAAATCAGCAGCACATTACGATTAGCTAATGTTATCTCACTAATTCCCACTGCATTTTCATGCTACACTTACAGAATTAAAACCTCTTATTCTCGCCGCCCCCAAATTTGGGGGCTCTCGGGCTCAGAACCCCTCAAACTCAAATGCGGAAAATAGCATGATTATTAGCCAGTAGCATGTATGTGGCTACTTATTTTTTTGGATGAAACAGCAACGTATGGGCAACAACATCATATAAGTCATTTCTTACACACTCCAAACACAACTATAGGCTACTCACATAAGCATAAAAATATCGTGGCATAAAAGCACCAAATCCTGGCCAGAAATCGGCGTTATGAGTACCGCAAATCAATGTTTGTACCCTAATGCTAGCGGCTACCAAGTCATGCAATGCATTTATTAGCATTAGCACACGTGGCGGAACACGTAACTAACTTCTGTTTTCCGATCCGTGTGAACACTGGACAGTTGTGAGTGGTCAAACGTACCTTCGTGCTGCCCTCCGCCGAAAAAAATCGTAGGTATGCGCCCAAGTTTTATGAAAAATATGGATAATAACGTCGCAGAATTCCCGTTTCAAAGCTGTAGTCATTGTTGCCAACTGCATACTGTTGACTTCCGACTTGTTTCCAGAATAAGAGCGGTCAAGCAGGCTTAGGCGAGTGGTCAGACTGCCTGCGACCGGAAATTTACGCCGGGGTACACGCGTCACTTCTGGCAACTTTATTGCTTGAAACTTTTGCTGATCACCACCAAATTCGACAGAGGTCTTCCTGAGACTCTGAGGCGTCGAAGGAGGGGTTATTTTTTTGAAATCGACCGAGGATAGGCTGAGATCCAGCCACATACACACACATGAACTGAGAAAATCCTACAGATGACAGCCAAAACTGGCTCTGATGATGTTATGAATATGAATATGATTCCTATTATCTGTATTTGGATGTATTGAATCATATGAGTGATAAAGAAAGTGAAATATATAGTTATATAGTGTATAAAAGTACAATGTAAGAGCTGCAACAGCTGGTTCGAAAATGATGACCTCGCTTGACCGCTTTATACTAAAGCCTCTTATTCTTCACTTTATTCCACTTTAACCTTTATTTAATAACTACTGATCAGTTATACTATGACTTGGGAAAGTTTTAGGGAGCTAGCTGCATTATTTCAATAACCTTTTATCAATGAAAGTGCATTTTTTCCAGGCGAATCTGAATATTTTCAATTTGAGCTGTGTAATGTCTTATTTTACTATATTAACCAGCAACATATACACAATATTACCTATCTAAACTATCTCACAGGTGTTGTGATCTGATTATATCAACAAAAATTATTAAAATCGACCTTGTAGTTACAGAACTATGGTCAGTTTTGTAGGGCTATGCTTTTTCGCTCAGAGACCTCAAAATCGGCTCCGAGATTTTAAGGTGTTACATTTCACTCTTTTGGCGGCTGGCTAGCTAGCTCGCTAACGTTA
>NW_027466569.1:922500-1002500 GCF_050575085.1 Anarhichas minor | reverse complement strand
TTCCACTCATCCCCTTCTCTGATCCGGACCAGGTGATAGGCGTTGCGGAGGTCAAGCTTGGAGAAGATGGTGGCTCCTTGAAGTAGCTCGAAGGCCGTTGCGATGAGTGGCAAGGGGTACCGGTTCTTAATCGTGATTTCATTTAAGCCCCGGTAGTCGATGCAGGGTCTGAGAGTCTTGTCCTTCTTCTCCACAAAGAAAAATCCAGCCCCTGCAGGAGAGGACAAGGGGCGTATGATACCGGAAGCCAGGGAGTCGTTAATATAATTGTCCATCGCTTCTCTTTCAGGAGCAGACAGGGAATACAGGCGCCCCTTAGGTGGGAACATACCAGGATGGAGGTCGATGGCACAATCATACGGACGGTGGGGAGGCAGAGACATGGCCTTGGACTTGTTGAACACCTCCCTAAAGTCCAAGTATTCCACAGGAACCCCCGTAAGTTCAGGGGTGGAATTGGTGAGCGCGGCACCTCGTGGAACAGCAGCTTGCTTCAGGCAGACTAGATGACAGGACTGGCTCCAACCCCGAAAAGCCCCCGTAGTCCAGTCGATGTGTGGATTATGTCGACGCAGCCAGGGGTATCCCAGAATGAGGGGGATGCGAGGGGTTTGCAAGATGTGGAAGCTGATGGTCTCATGATGGTTGCCGGACAGCAGCATGTGTACCGGAACGGTTTGATGAGTCACTGTGCCCAGAAGATGACCGTCCAGGGCGCTGGCTGGAACAGCCTGGGGAAGAGGTATCCGGTCGATCCCCAACTGTGTACAGAGGTCCTCGTCCATAATAGATGCGTCTGCTCCAGAATCCAGGAAAGTGGAAATAGTATGGGAGCCCCCGTTTAACAGTAGTTGGGCGTGGAAAAGTGGCCGTTGACAGGCGGAGGATCGGGAAACTGCTCGGCTCACCAGTACTTCCTTCTTTACTGGCGAGCCCGGGCTGTTAACGGGCAATTGTGAGCACACATGACCCGCCTGGCTTGACTGTTCCCGGCGCCTTGTCAGCCGCCTGACCTGGATGCGGCGATCCACTCTGGAGGTTGCCTCGATAAGTCCGTCCAGGGATGTGGGTAGCTCGAACGCGATGAGTTCATCCTTGACGTAATCCGCTAATCCGAGAAGATACGCGTCACACTGGGCGTCCATGTTCCAAGAGCTTAATCGTGCCTGAGTCCGGAAATCAATGGCGTAGTCCGTGACCGATCGGTGGCCCTGCTGGAGCCCCATTAGCCCTCCGGTGACGTCCGGTCCTCTGGACACCAGTACGAAAACCTTGCGTAGTTCGGCGGAGAAGGACTGGAAGGAAGCACAGGCAGGAGTCCGACGATCCCATTCCGCTGTTCCCCACAGACGAGCTCTCCCAGTCAGGTGGTTGATGGTGAACGCCACCCTGGCGTCCTCTGACGCGAAGGTGCGGGGCTGCAACGCAAACAGGATGGAACAGTTCGTCAGGAATGCGTTGCAACCCTCAGGATCCCCAGCGTAACGTTCGGGCTCCCCCACCCGGGGCTCTGAGACCGCCGTGGTTACTGCTGGATCCATTCCCGAGTGAACCGGAGCAAGTGGCGGCGACGCCGTCGCGTTGGTCGGAACTGCGACTGCCGTGAGTTGTCGTACCTGGTCAATCAACGTGAGGAGCATCTGGTTCTGATTCGCCAGGTTGTGGTGAACCTCGGCGGTGTTGGTGACCACCATGGTCTCGGTTCGTTGCATCGTCTCCTCGATCGCCTCGAGCCGGGTCCATGCCGTGGTGCCGTCTGCTGGATCCATGATGTGGCCAGATCGTACTGTAACGGGTGTAGTTAGGACCCAGGAGCAGTACGACAACACCAGGACTGGTATGATTTGAGTTCTTTATTTGCAACACACGACAGGCAGAAGATTCTCTGGAAGAATCCGACAGGTTTCTCGTGGTCAAGGACAGAAGGGCTGAGTAAGTTACCAGGGCAGAGGCAAGGCGAGGTAGTCCAGGATAGGCAGGGTCGGCAACAGGGAATCAGTCCAAGGGTGAGTGCGGGAAAGTTGAGCATGAATGCAAAGAACGATCTGGCAGTGAGTGTGTCTGAGGCAGGGGTTTAAATAGTGAAGAGGCAGAGTGAGCAGGTGAGAGTAATGAGCTGATGAGGTGAGTGTGACTGGCAGGTGCCCTGAATGAACTAATTAGGTGAGTGAAAGGTGGATAGAAGTGACAGAGCTGTGACAGTCTCTCTATATATATATGTCTGTCTCTCTCTATATATATATATGTCTGTCTCTCTCTCTCTCTATATATATATATGTCTGTCTCTATATATATATATGTCTGTCTCTCTCTCTATATATATATATATGTCTGTCTCTCTCTCTATATATATATATGTCTGTCTCTCTCTCTCTATATATATATATGTCTGTCTCTCTCTCTATATATATATATGTCTGTCTCTCTCTCTCTCTATATATATATATATATGTCTGTCTCTCTCTCTATATATATATATGTCTGTCTCTCTCTATATATATATGTCTGTCTCTCTCTCTCTATATATATATATATGTCTGTCTCTCTCTCTATATATATATGTCTGTCTCTCTCTCTCTATATATATATGTCTGTCTCTCTCTCTATATATATGTCTGTCTCTCTCTCTATATATATATGTCTGTCTCTCTCTCTATATATATATATATGTCTGTCTCTCTCTCTATATATATATGTCTGTCTCTCTCTATATATATATGTCTGTCTCTCTCTCTATATATATATATGTCTGTCTCTCTCTCTATATATATATATATATGTCTGTCTCTCTCTCTATATATATATATGTCTGTCTCTCTCTCTATATATATATATATGTCTGTCTCTCTCTCTATATATATGTCTGTCTCTCTCTCTCTATATATATATATATGTCTGTCTGTCTCTCTCTATATATATATGTCTGTCTCTCTCTCTCTCTATATATATATATGTCTGTCTCTCTCTCTATATATATATATATGTCTGTCTCTCTCTCTCTATATATATATGTCTGTCTCTCTCTCTATATATATGTCTGTCTGTCTCTCTATATATATGTCTGTCTCTCTCTCTCTATATATATGTCTGTCTCTCTCTCTATATATATATGTCTGTCTCTCTCTCTATATATATGTCTGTCTCTCTCTCTCTCTATATATATATATATATATATATATATATATATGTCTGTCTCTCTCTCTATATATATATGTCTGTCTCTCTCTATATATATATATATATATATATATATATATATATATATATATATATATATATATATATATATATATATGTCTCTCTCTCTCTCTATATATATATATATATGTCTGTCTCTCTCTCTATATATACGTCTGTCTGTCCAAACTATAATACTTTATGATTTTGTATTAATTCATTCTGAGAGACGTTAGAGTTCCAGAGGACTCAACAACACAAACACAAGCTACTTTAAAACACTTAATAAAGATTCAATCAACTAATCAATAAATCAAAACTATCCATAACAGCAGAGATGGTTTTATTCCTGCTCACATAGAATGGAAGTAAATGGGTAAATATTCACCAACGTTAATGTGTGACTGTCCCTTTAAACCCGAAGATGTTCTGTGAATACAACTGGTGACGTCTCACTCGGATATTAAAGCTGAAAAAACCAGTCCAGCAGACGTCATTTTATCTTTATAGACATTTATTCAGGTTATACATCATCTTATTCATTTTAAGTTCAACATGAAAATGAAGAAAAAAAACAGATTTCAGACGATAAAAATACAAGCGAACATGTAAACTATTATATCCTCGGGTATCCTTGGATTCATCGATCGATGACAGAAGGAAGGAATCAAACTGAACAGTCAGATTGTCTAAATCTTCCAAGTCTTTTATTCTCTTTTTGGTGAAATTTTTGTTTATTTCTCTGAAGATAAACTCCAGCAAACATTCTTCATCTTCATCATTATCAACAACTAGATTACTATATTTGTTTAGTGCAACATGTTTTTATGGCTTCATCTTCACACATGAGACAGTGCAGCCTGCAGGCAAACAGCAGGGACAAAATACCCCAAACCCTCAAACTGAAGAGACTCCTATTAAAATAAAATAAAAATATATCAAAATAAAAATAAAGATAACTCAACTCGTCTCCACATTAATGTTTAGAACTTAGATTTAAGTAATTATAAACAGGATGATTGATTAGATTGATTAGAAACATTACATTCAATAACAGTCACATGACTCCAGCCACCATTTGTTGAAAGATTTTTACCCAGAATGCCTCACAGCAGTGACTTTGTATACCTTCAAAATAAGAGCATCCAGTTGAAAACAAACCCAAACCCCAGCTGACCCAGCCCTTTGGACAACTCCACCTTCAAAATAAGAGCATCCAGTGGAAATCAAACCCACAACCCCTGCGGATTCAGCTCTTTGGATGGATTCCAACTGACGGACAGGAAGTTTAAACAAAGAAACTAAAATTCATCTCCACCGCTGAATAACACATGTTTATATGAATATTTCCTTTGCATCTCATAAGTAATAAAGATCAGCAGTGAACAGGAGGTGACATCACTGTTTCTTGTTGGCCTTGAGGAAGCGCTGCGACTTCTGTCTCGCCATGCGGTGCTGCTGCTGCGCCACCTGAGCATCTGATATGGCCGCCTGCAACTTCTGTAGAGAACCACGGTAACCAGGTGAAACATAAAGGTCTCACTGCACATGCTCAGTAGTGTTTAGTGCTCTGTGTGTTATTATTGTTATTAATATTATTAACTTACCTGAGCAGTGTTTGTGTCTCGGAGCTGAACGTTCCTCACAGACTCCTGACCGTCTCTCTTTGGCAACTTCAACATCTGCTGCTCCTGAAACAGACAGACAGTGAGACAGACAGACAGACAGTGAGACAGACAGACAGACAGGGAGACAGTGAGACAGACAGAGACCGACAGACAGACAGGGAAACAGGGAGACAGACAGACAGACAGACAGACAGGGAGACAGACAGACAGACAGGGAGACAGACAGACAGACAGAGAGACAGACAGACAGACAGGGAGACAGACAGACAGAGAGACAGTAAGACAGACAGACAGACAGACGGTACCTTGCAGTAGATCTTCAGCTCTGATCCCGTCACAGCTGGAGGTCGGTAGAAGTTCTCAAACAAACACTCCCACTCCCTGTTGAAGTGACCCACGAAGTCGATCTCCTTCACGCACAAAACCCTCCTACACAACAACAACAACAACAACAACAACAACAACAACAAACAATGAACAACAGCGTAGAACAACAACACACAGAGTATTTGTGAGGATGTGGACCTGTTGGTGACGATGATGTTGGTCTTTCGATGTCCGGGATACAGACAGTGATCTCTGAACACTTCCCCCTCCAGCCGTTTGATCTGTGAGCGCTGCAGAGACAAACAGACGTGAGTCCACTGAGTGAGAGAGGACACGTCTGTCTCTCTGGAGGCTTCTCACATTGGAAATAAAACCAGTTTCAACACCAAAGAGAGTGAAAGTGTGAAGAAGGAAGTCGTTTTATTAACAGACATTAAAGCTCAACACAAAGCAGAGTTCATGCAGTTCAGACTGACTTATACAAAGAACACGTCATCACAAAGACAGAAATATTACATATCATATATATTTATATGTACAAGTTTAGAATGAACGCATAATGTGATGCTACAACGTTTTACAAAAGTATTGAGAAGATCTACTGGAGATAAAACAATCACAGCTTTCATATCAAAATAATTTCTTATTTTGGATAATTAAATTATGAATAGTTATAAACAAAAGACTATTATACAAACTGTTATTTATATTTATAACGGTCATGAACAGAAATTAAAGAAACTACTTCAATATGAGATATACATATATATATATATATAAATAAATATATATTTATATATATATATATACACATATATATATATATTTAGTTATATATATATATATATATATATAAATATATATATATATATATACACACAAATATATAAATATGTATATATAACAGTTTGTGCATGCATAGAATCCTGAATGATCTCAGCACAATATTTATAGATTAATGTGTAATTAACAATATGAGTGGATTATTATTTACAGGATGAATCATTGAACCTTTCTGAGACTGAATGAATTTAGTTTATCGTCTATAAAAGCACTTGAATGATAAAGTTGATCCACTCAAACCCTGTTTATTCCTCATCAGGCTGCATGTGACACAAACACAAGAAGAAGAAACAGAAGAAGAAGAAACAAATTAAAGGCAGAAATAAGAAAAATCGAAGAAGATACATTCTTGGTTTTTTAAAGGGGATGCTCTGCAGAAACTGACCTTATTGTTATTGTGTATTATTTTTATTATAATGTTATCATGGTTTTTATAACACACTCGCTCTTAAAGGGAAACACGCACCAACCTTGTCTTGACACTCTGACCCTGACGACGGTCCTGTATCCTGATTACTGAACCACAAGTACTATACCACAAGTACTATACCACAACCTGACTACCTAACCCCAACTACTGTACCCTGACCACTGCATCTGAGAACTGTACCCAGACCTAATTACTGCACACTAATTACTGTGCCCCAACCACCAACATACCCTGAATACTGTTCCCTAACCCAACTACTGTACCCTAACTACTGAAGCCCAACTACTCTATCCCGACTACTGTACCCCGACTATTGTACCCCACTACTGTACCCCGACTAATGTACTCCAACCTAACAACTGTACCCCAGATACTGTACCCTGATCCGACTACTCTACCCAGCTATTGTACCCCAACTATTGTACCAACTACTGTACCTCAACTATTGTACCCTGACTACTCCATCCCGACTACTGTACCCCAACTACTGTACCCCAACTACTGTACCCCGACTACTGTACCACAACTACTGGACCCCAACTACTGGACCCCAACTACGGTATCCCAACTATGGTATCCCAACTACTGTACCCCAACTATTGTACCCCAACTACTGTACCCCAACTACTGTACCCCAACTATTGTCCCCCAACTACTATATCCCAACTATGGTCCTCCAACTACTGTCCCCCAACTACTATATCCCAACTATGGTCCTCCAACTACTATATCCCAACTACTGTCCCCCAACTACTCTACCCCAACTACTGTACCCCAACTACTGTACCCCAACTACTGTACTCCAACTACTGTACTCCAACTACTGTACCCCGACTACTCTATCCCAACTACTCTATCCCAACTACTCTATCCCAACTACTGTACCCCAACTATTGTATCCCAACTACTCTATCCCAACTACTCTATCCCAACTACTGTCCCCCAACTACTGTACCCCAACTACTGTACCCCAACTACTGTACCCCAACTACTGTACCCCAACTACTATATCCCAACTGCTGTCCCCCAACTACTCTACCCCGACTACTGTACCCCAACTACTCTATCCCAAATATTGTCCCCCACTGTACCCCAACTACTGTACCCTGACTAGTGTACTCCAACCTAACAACTGTACACCAGATACTGTACCCTGATCCAACTACTCTACCCCAGCTATTGTACCCTGACTACTATACCCCAACTATTGTACCCTGACTACTGTACCCCAACTATTGTCCCCCAACTACTCTATCCCAACTAATCTACCCGGACTACTCTACCCCAACTACTGTACCCTGACTACTGTACCCAAACTGCTCTATCCCAAATATTGTCCCCCAACTACTCTATCCCAACTACTCTATCCCCACTATTGTACCCCGACTACTGTACCCGACTACTGTACCCCGACTACTGTACTCCAACCTACAACCTAACAACTGTACCCCAGATACTGTACCCTGATCCGACTACTCTACCCCAGCTATTGTACCCCAACTATTGTACCCTGACTACTATACCCCCAACTATTGTACCCCGACTACTGTACTCCAACTATTGTCCCCCAACTACTGTCCCCCAACTATTGTCCCCCAACTACTATATCCCAACTACTATATCCCAATTACTGTCCCCCAACTACTGTCCCCCAACTACTCTACCCCAACTACTGTCCCCCAACTACTGTATCCCAACTATGGTCATCCAACTACTCTATCCCAACTGCTGTCCCCCAACTACTGTCCCCCAACTACTGTACCCCCAACTACTGTATCCCAACTATGGTCATCCAACTACTGTACCCCAACTACTGTACCCCAACTACTGTACCCCAACTATTGTCCCCCAACTATTGTCCCCCCAACTACTGTATCCCAACTATAGTCATCCAACTACTATATCCCAACTGCTGTCCCCCAACTACTGTACCCCGACTACTGGACCACAACTACTGGACCCCAACTACTGGACCCCAACTACTGGACCCCAACTACGGTATCCCAACTACGGTATCCCAACTACTGTACCCCAAATACTGTACCCCAACTACTGTACCCCAACTATTGTCCCCCAACTACTGTACCCCAACTATTGTCCCCCAACTACTGTACCCCAACTATTGTCCCCCAACTACTATATCCCAACTATGGTCCTCCAACTACTGTCCCCCAACTACTATATCCCAACTATGGTCCTCCAACTACTATATCCCAACTACTGTCCCCCAACTACTCTACCCCAACTACTGTACCCCAACTACTCTATCCCAACTACTCTATCCCAACTACTCTATCCCAACTACTGTCCCCCAACTACTGTACCCCAACTACTATATCCCAACTGCTGTCCCCCGACTACTGTACCCCAACTACTCTATCCCAAATATTGTCCCCCACTGTACCCCAACTACTGTACCCTGACTAGTGTACTCCAACCTAACAACCGTACACCAGATACTGTACCCTGATCCAACTACTCTACCCCAGCTATTGTACCCTGACTACTATACCCCAACTATTGTACCCTGACTACTGTACCCCAACTATTGTCCCCCAACTACTCTATCCCAACTAATCTACCCGGACTACTCTACCCCAACTACTGTACCCTGACTACTGTACCCAAACTGCTCTATCCCAAATATTGTCCCCCAACTACTCTATCCCAACTACTCTAACCCCACTATTGTACCCCGACTACTGTACCCCGACTACTGTACCCGACTACTGTACCCCGACTACTGTACTCCAACCTACAACCTAACAACTGTACCCCAGATACTGTACCCTGATCCGACTACTCCCCAGCTATTGTACCCCAACTATTGTACCCTGACTACTATACCCCCAACTATTGTACCCCGACTACTGTACTCCAACTATTGTCCCCCAACTATTGTCCCCCAACTATTGTATCCAAACTATGGTCCTCCAACTACTATATCCCAACTACTGTCCCCCAACTACTATATCCCAACTACTGTCCCCCAACTACTCTACCCCAACTACTGTCCCCCAACTACTGTATCCCAACTGCTGTCCCCCAACTACTATATCCCAACTACTGTCCCCCAACTACTATATCCCAACTACTGTCCCCCAACTACTCTATCCCAACTGCTGTCCCCCAACTACTGTCCCCCAACTACTGTACCCCCAACTACTGTATCCCAACTATGGTCATCCAACTACTGTACCCCAACTACTGTACCCCAACTACTGTACCCCAACTACTCTATCCCAACTACTGTACCCCAACTACTCTATCCCAACTACTGTACCCCAACTACTGTACCCCAACTATTGTCCCCCAACTATTGTCCCCCCAACTACTGTATCCCAACTATGGTCATCCAACTACTATATCCCAACTGCTGTCCCCCAACTACTCTACCCCGACTACTCTACCCCGACTACTCTATCCAAATATTGTCCCCAACTACTGTACCCCAACTATTGTACCCCAACTATTGTCCCCCCAACTACTGTATCCCAACTATGGTCATCCAACTACTATATCCCAACTGCTGTCCCCCAACTACTCTACCCCGACTACTCTACCCCGACTACTCTATCCAAATATTGTCCCCAACTACTGTACCCCAACTATTGTACCCCAACTATTGTACCCCAACTACTGTACCCCAACTATTGTCCCCAACTACTCTATCCCAAATATTGTCCCCCACTGTACCCCAACTACTGTACCCTGACTAGTGTACTCCAACCTACAACCTAACTGTACACCAGATACTGTACCCTGATCCGACTACTCTACCCCAGCTATTGTACCCCAACTATTGTACCCCGACTACTATACCCCAACTATTGTACCCTGACTACTGTACCCCAACTATTGTACCCTGACTACTGTACCCCAACTATTGTGCCCTGACTACTGTCCCCCAACTACTCTACCCCGACTACTCTACCCCGACTACTGTACCCAAACTACTGTACCCCGACTACTGTACCCCGACTACTGTACCCCAACTACTGTACCCCAACTACTGTACCCCGACTACTGTACCCCAACTTACAACCTAACAACTGTACCCCAGATACTGTACCCTGATCCGACTACTCTACCCCAGCTATTGTACCCCAACTATTGTACCCTGACTACTATACCCCAACTATTGTACCCTGACTACTGTACCCCAACTATTGTACCCCAACTATTGTACCCCAACCTGACAACTGTACACCAACTACTGTACCCTGACCAGACTACTGTACCCAAACTACTTTACCCCAACCTAACTACTATACAATGGACTACTAAGATAACACACTTTTATTTAATGGTGGTGTGTTTTTGATTAAAAATTAAATTTCCCCAAAAGGTGAACACATTAACTGATACTATCTCATGTTATATCGACTCACAATGCGGCCGTTTTTTAGACCGAGCACCTGACTGACGCACAGAGTGAGAGATTGCAGCTGTTTCCTCTCAGGAAGTGACATCATGGTGTTGTCGAAACAGAGTAAAAGAGGGAAAGTGATCAAACCTGAAAAAGGTCGAAACCCTGCGACTCCATGAGGTCGTACGGTCGGATGATCCCGTCCTCCCTGATCAGACGCACCGGACGCAGTTTGGTCACTTCCTCTGTCGACTCCGCCACTCTGACATCACACACACAAGTTTACAGTGGAATCACATTAAAGTCCAAATCTATCATAAGAAAATATTGATCATATCATTGTCTGAAACAGACACTAAACATATTGAGAACAGATCAGAAAAAGTTAATATCTTTCACTCTGAGTGACACATTTCAGTTTAAAAAGAAGCTCCTCAGAGTTCAGCAGCTGATTTATTATCAATCATTGTAAATAAATCAAAGCAAAGCAGGTTTCACGTTCAGTGCACACGATGCTGTTAGCTTCCGTCTCACCTTTCATGACCTCTACAGGGACAGCATGAAACAGTAACGATCAACAGGTTATCAAGAACTCAAGGAGGTCACGTGACGTGACGGGGGGGGGGGGGGGAGATGATCACTGAGGCAGCTGGGAAATGTTTTAGGGACAGAAGCAGGTTGTCCAGGCAACGACTGATTTACTAAAATATTAATGTTTTATCTCAAATGATCCATGAGATCAAGTTTAGTTGTTGGTGACATGATGATGTCATAGCTGTAATATTATATTGCAGAATGACTAAGGAAGTATTTACAGTAATAATATTTTATGTTAATAATATTTATTTATTTGTACCTCCAACAATTTACTAGAGTGTATACAACTTTAGACTTATGTATCTGTGTTTGAATGTATTTACAAGTAATTACAAGTATTATACTATATATCCAATTGTGTTAACTAATATATATATTTGCATGTATTTACACATCTGAACACATATTTACACTAATTTACAAGTGCTCATTAGTATTTCTAAATATTTACTACAATATAGATGTACTTACAAATGTAGTAGTATTGACTAGTATTTACTCTTATTTACACATTTTCAGGAGTATTGACTGCTATTTACATGTTCTTACAGTATTTTGTTATTCTATTTCTATTTCAAATATTTACTAATATTACAGATCTCTACAAGTATACTACAAGTTAAACTTGCATGTGTTGATTAGTATTACATGTATTTTCAGATATTTACTTGTATTTACAAGTACTTAGATGTATTTATTAAATGTACTTGCATGTATATAGTAGCATTTACACAAAGTTAAATGTATATTTTTGGTATTGTACCCCAAAATATGTAAAAGTACTCTCTCATGCAGCTTTAAGCTAATCTCTGTGTGAGAAACAAACAAACAAACAAACTGCAGCTGTTATTATTTCCCTGAGTCATCGTGTTTACCAGAAAGTTTCCAAACTCAGGCAGAACCATGTGATCATTCAGTCAGCCAATCCCTGAGGAGAGACCAGGTGATGCTGGAATCATGTTTACATGAAAAACTGAGTGGACCTACACAGAGCAGGGTGTTATGGGTAAATCTCAGAGGAGCAGAAACGTCGACTCATCGCGTGAACCTGCGCTTCAAGCTGATTGGTTGATTCAACTTTTCGGGTGGCGGTAAAATGGAAAACACGCAAATGTTTCTAAGAGAGCAGCGGGGCTCCGTATAAACGCGTCTGTACAAACGCGTCAGTATGAACGCGTCCGTACAAACGCGTCAGTACAAACGCTGTTCTCCGTCGGTGAGCTCTGACTACTTCCTGCTCACGTTTCAGAATTCTTCGAGCCGGTGGACATGACGGATATGTGAACTTTTTGTGAACTTTAGGATTTAATTCAAGTGTCAGGTGACTCTCCTCAGGGGCGTGGCCTCTCAACTCACGATGCCGCAGCAAGCAGAGGAGGGGGGTGGGGCTTCCAGAGGGGGCAGGGCTCGGAGCAGTGTTAAGAGCGATGGACGATGAGAGCATGAATCGGTTTCAGGACACGATGGATGAAGTTTGTGTTTGTGACACGATGCAGAGACTTACCGTCTGTCTGCTGCAGGATGACAACAAACATGCAAGAATACTGCTGCACGCTGAAGCTCTTCTCCTTCAGCTCTCTCATCTCCTACTACAGTAAACTGGCCCTGAACCTCTCACACAGTGAGTGTAATTACTCTACATGAGCAGTGGAGAAGGAGCTCAGCTTTAACGTGCTCAAGGTGAAATACTCACACAACAAAAAACCCACGAAAAAAAAAGAACAAAACTCCATGAAACAACGACACCAGACAGAAAACAAAAGCAGAACGTGAAAATTAGTGAGCAGACAAGAAGAAGAAGAACAGAGGAGACAGCGAACACGTTGTGAAGCACACAGACGACACAGGAAGTTCATTAAGACTCATCACTTAAAGAGTTGTGTGAAGCGCTGCGTACCTCTGGATGCCCTGGAAGGTGCTGCTGGCCATGTCCACGATGCCGCCCGTCGGCCGAGCCACCACGCCCACCAAACCTTTACCGATGCCCTTAAAGAAACCCGCCGCTCCCTCCTTCTTCGCTCCTACGGACACACAAAGTCACCAGCAGGTTCTACTGTGGTTCTACTGCAGGTCTGAACAGAATATCTGCTATATATTACATATCTATACATATGTATTTATAAACCTGTGCTATTGATTTAATTATATCAATATTTAATCATTATAATATGAAGTTACACCAAGCCTACGCTTACACTCACACACAATCACATGTTCTTTCTTTTATTGTTGTTGATAATGTATTGTTATGTATTATATTATATCTTGTTAAAATCCTTTGTCATCAACATTACGTAGTAATATTTTGTGTTATTATATAGTGGAGGCTTCAGATAAGCCTGCTGGGTTTTCTGCCTCTTCCTGCACTGTGATAATATTTTATAGTTTGATAGCGTAGTTTTTGAAATTGTGCAAATTATTTATTTGTTTTCCTGATACTTTGATCAATAATGTTGTTTTTAAATCTTTTTTTACAAACACGTTAATTGCAAATAAACAAAATTGAACAGAAAAGTTATCATTATGTAATGAGTGAGAGAGATGCAACAACAAACGTTACAGTCGAACCATCAATCGTCTGTTGACGCCGTTTTAAAGCCATTAATTATCATTATTATTATGTCAGAGTTAACTATAACTACTCTGTAATACATTGACTTGGCGTGATGATATCTAGATGTTTATGTATTTTATATATATATGTATATGTATATATATATATATATATATATATATATATATATCTGAGTACTCACCCTCCACGGGTTTGGTGACGATGCCCGTCACTCCCCCCACGAGTCCCTGTGGAGACACAAAGTGTTACTGACCTCACATCAGCTGATAGACTGTTACTGGTGTCACTTTGAGTCTCTGAGGACCTTCAGCAGTCCTTTTCCTCCTTTAGCCAGACTCTCTCCAAAGTCTTTGGGCGGTCGGTTAATCTCCTCTCGTCGTTTCTGCTGGTACTCTTTGTCCATGGTGATGGCTGCCAGACCTTTACCCACCGAACCCGTGATCCTGGAAACCATACCTGCAGCGCCACCTGCAGGACAGCCGGAGGAGGAAGCGGTAAAAAAATGTATATTTATGAAAGTTTAATGAAAAAACAGCGAAGTCATTCTTCTTCCAGGTCAAAAGCTGGTGCTTACATTACCCACAAAGCACCTCTCCCTCTGACAACTGTGTGGTAGATTGTAGTGTGCTACGCTAGTAGCAGCTAACGTAGCCTGCAAAGAAGATGAGCAGCATCTGCTTCTCTCGAACTCCACATCTCCACATTTATTTACTTTTTTAATTTGTTGTTTCCTTTGAAGTTTCCACAGCTCAATAAAAAGTTTCAGTCCAAAGACATGAAGAAAAATGAAGCGACTCCTCCGTCACCACATGAACTAAACTCCAGACACATAACAGAAGATTCTGGTTTCTTACCGACTGTGTGACCCAACAGGCTGCGGACTCCGATCACCAAACCTTCAGCAAACTCCTCGGGACCCTGAACGGCTCCCTGAGGAACACACACAGCAGTCGGTTCATTAAAGCAGGTCTTTGCAGGTCCACCCAGCTCCTAGAAACCTCCAGTCCAGGTCCAGTTTATTAATAATATTTATATTTAACCTGAAATATATTCTACTTTGGACAGGACATGACTCATGAAGCAGATTCAGATGCATGCTTTAATGCCAAGGACCCTTTCTAGAGTCATAACTAAATGTTGCCATGCTTTCTGGATCCACTGGTTTGATTACAGTCAGATATATTTCACATTTAGCTGCATAATAGTAAGAATGAGATAAGATGACTTCACATGTGGTCCTCTTGGCCCTGATCCAGCTGTGAAAACGTTCACCGGTCCACGTGAAACAACAGAAGCTTGTTGACATGGTGACTACTCACAGGGCTAACAGCTAGCTTAGTCACATTAGCATCACTCAACATTTTGTTCAATAAAGAGTTCCTCAAGATGGAAAAACAACGACGTACTTCTGATTTAAGATTTAAAAACTCATTTCTATGTTACAGTGTGTTGTGTTACCTGGAAAGGTTCGTAGAAGAAGGCCTCCACTCCCTCGGACAGACCTCGGATCAGTCCAAACGGGTTCCCCAGGACGTCCAGACCCAGAACCAGAACATACATCTGTTTGAGGAACTGCAGCCAGAAAACAACACCAATGGTCTTTCGTCACAGTTTGACTCCTCTCATCGTTTAGACTACCTGACTTTAGCTTCACTGATGAAAGATGGTTGAGACAAGCCGACACTTTCTGAAGACATCCGAGAAGAATCTTTAATCTTAAAATCAGCACGCTATACTAAAATGAGTTATCATCATTTTATAGCACTGTATAATTACATATATAAGCACTCATAAATATTCATATCGCTTATAACAATTACAACATATTATAAAGCATTTTATAGTAACTTATGTAGTATTCACTGATATTTTTTCTGCAAGTGTATTATAATTCTAATAGTTGCAACACATTATATTGTTTTTAAAATGCATTATAATGTGATTATAAGTTACTCTAAGTGGACATTGTTTGCTTTAAGCGTATTGAAAAAATATTAAAACTATACAAGAACACACAAAACGCTGTAAAATAAGTTGATCTGTAATTAGATATTTGGTAAAAGCAGGACACAGAGAAATAGAAACACCACTAAACAAGAACAAGATCCATCACAGGAGGATGAAGAGGTGAGGAAGATGTTACCTGTTCACTGTAGTGACGAACCACGGCCCACATCAGCTTGTCTCTGCGGTAAAACTGGTACTTCACCTGGAAGAAGGCCAGTCTGACAGCAAGGACGAGAAACAAACATCAAACACGAGAAAGAAGAAACGGAGACTGAACTCTGCTTTTACTTTGACAAATGATTCCTCTTCCTGTGGCCGCAGAGGTCAAAGAGGCGTTTCTGATGTTTAAGGCGACACTAGAGCAGTGTCTTTCTATGGCCCAGAATGCATCTCTTTACAACAAAAGAAGCAGGAAGTGTCTTACTTGAAGATGAGGTCATCGACGTCCGTCAGCGTGGCTCCGATACTTTTCAGCAACAGGTTGAAAGACTGAAGGGCCGCCGTCTCCTGAGCCGAGTCCTCACCGCTGGAGCCCAGAGACAAACTGAGATGGAGCTGAGATATGAAATATAACAACAAAGATATGAAATATAACAAGAGAGACCAACTGAGGTATGAAATATAACTAAAGAGATATGAAATATGACGTTGAATTTGGTGTCTGACTGATGAAAATAATGAAACTCATGTTGGAGACAGAGGACACAGTTTTAAGACTTCCAGAAGAAGTTTAAACCCTGAACTCACCTTGATGGGCGAGATGTGGAAATGTTCGAAGAAGCTGAGTCCTGACGTGTCGGTGAGCGACGCCTCCATCAGCTCCGTCTGCAGCAGCTGCAGATCTCTCTCCAGCAGCCGCGACTGAAACACAGACACCAGCTCAGACATGTTAACCACATTAACCTGAAGTGGGCCGTTTGTATGTCAGGGAGTCTAACCATCAACCCGCTGCCTTGCTCTACCTTCTGTCTGTCGGCCTGGGGGTCTGCAGCAGGGGTGAACAGAGCCAAGGTGGCACCCAGGAAACCCTGATCGATCTTCACCGCCATCTCCTGAACCAGAGCCATGACGTACCTGAAGTACACACCAACACGGTCAGTACTTCATCAGAATCCGTCAGTTACAGGATTCAAATACCGCCAGAGGTTCTAACCGTTCAGGTGAAAGACTAACAGTGGTTGTTACTCACTTGAACTGCATGACGCTGCTGTGCTCGTTGAACCTGGTGATGATGGACACGTCGATGAACGGCTTCGGCTCTGTGGAGGCGGAGCTCAGAGTTAAAGAGACTCGGCTCATCAACAGCAACAGAGATCCAACTCAATCACACGTTAACATCTCCCACAATTATTCTAAACTCTGCTTTATGACACGTTTTCATTCTTCATCTCTAAGGAAACTTTAAGGTGAGTTGCAGGTCGGTTTTGGTTTGCGAGGAAACGAAATAGAGAAAAGACGGAACCTTGACAGGTGAATGTTTCAAAGATGGAGGAAAACTAACCTGAGTCCAAGGCGATGGATTTCGGAGGAGGAACAGGATGGAAGACGATGGGGAAGATGGCACCCGGCAGCTGGTTATCCACCTGCAGACAGAACCCACACCGGTCATGACATCACCCGAGTGTGTGTGTGTGTGTGTGTGTGTAGGTGTGTGTGTTTACCTGCAGCCAGTGCAGCTGGGCCCTCAGGCTGCGCTGGTGCGGCGACTGTTTGAACTCCACCTGGATCCCAGACAGGAAGTTCCTCCTAACGGGGCAGGAACACGGCTGACGCATCATCATGACGGCTGCGTTTAGGTTGACCTGAGGACCGGTGACATCACACGCTCTCACTCAGCTCATTGGACAAACGACTGGAAATCTAACTCTCATGTTTTAGACGATTAACGTATGAGGCGACATGTTGGTGTGAGGAAAGGAATCGAGGAGGCACAACATCGGTAAATGAGAAAGACCCTAACTTTATATTTAGTCTATGAGTGTTTATACTGAGTCTGTGTGTGTGTGTGTGTGTGTTGACCTCTGACCTCCAGGTTGGTCTCCAGTTTGACCCAGCCCACCTCCGTCTTCCTGCTCAGATGACTCTGGTAGGTTTTCTCCAGCAGGTTGATGTTCTTCTGACTGAACGGCTTCCAGCGGTTCTTTGGCTTCATCTCCCAAACCACACCTGAGCTGTGGACGGTAAAGTAAATATATATTTATATACCGTGTTTCATATACAAGTAAACGTTTCACCGATAAGTAATAAAAGACTGAAACAGGTCAAAAGAAAACCACCTTTGTGACTTTAGGGCTCAACTTAATATCTGACCCGGTCCCCTCTGGTGATGCGTTTACCTGGTGATGCCGACGTAAGCGATCTCCTGCCGGTTGGCGTTGTTGATCAGCGACAGTCCGAGGTTTTGCAGAGACAGCTTCACTTCCTGTTGGAACTGCTCGAGCTCCTCGGCCTGCCGAGCCTTCGTCACCACGCCGACGTCCTCGGTGAACAGCAGCACCCGCTGGCGTCCATCCAAGAAGGAAACCCAGTGTACCTGAGACATGCTGTCGTAGGAGAACTGACCCACATCGTCCTGTAGCAAAAAGACCAGACACACTCAAGCTTGATTTACTATCGTTGTGGGGACCTAACACCAAAAGCCCCGTTTGTGAGGACCCAAATTCTGGTCTCCAAAAATCGTGTCCACATAAACCATGCAAATGAGTTTAGTGACTGATTTGACTGGTAGCTCCCGTAAAAAAAAATCCATATAACACACATAGAAATACTGCTTTTACCATGAGGTGTTTTTAACTGGTTATAACTGGTATTGCAGTGTGTACATTGTGTACATCTAAACCTGTAGTTTCTGTACAAGCTGCAAACACAACATCTGACATAAGAAAACAAAAAAAATAGCTTTTTGCAAACTTTCAACCATCTTTCTCATTGGATAATGACTTTTCATTGTCATGCAGAAAGGTTCAAAGTTCCACAAAATCATAAATAAGATGAATTTTTGTCAAACAAAGACTCCAAGATCAAGAATGAACCGTCATACTCGACATCGGACATGTTAATGGATACATTTTTTGATGCTAATGGTATCAAACAGCAGACAGAGCAACATGATCATCCCATTTCTCCTATTTCTGGAAGGGATAGTAGTTTTTGTTGTATGGTTTGCTAACCCACATTTCTTTGCGTTTTAAAAAAACAACAAAATTAACCCCATAGTTTCAGACCTTCAGCAGGTCCAGCTCTCCAGAATTTTCCATGCAGCTCCAAATGAGCGTCCGGACGCCCGCCGGGTCGTCCCATGCAAACCGTCGAGCCTCGCCGGGTTTCAGCTCGTGAACCATCGCTGAGCCGCTGAAAAAAAGAGAAAGAGAGAAGTTAGACTTCATTAAACTGTCAAAAAAAGTTATAAGCCAATTTAAGCAAGATGTGAATCAGTGCTTGTTGCTCAATATTTTGAAGGCAGCCTTAAAAAAAAAAATCAAATATAGCGAGGGGAATCGTTAAGCGGACGAAGCTCGTTCTAAAACGAGAGAGAATAATATGGGGTTGGCTTTCAATGCACCCGAACCATAACACGGTCAGGGGGGCGGGGCTTCTGTTGTCGTTGAGCAGGGGAAGGAGGGGCCACCTTTGGCAGGTTGTGTTTGATTAAACGGACTTAATGTTGGCTAAATGTTGTTGACCTCTGACCTCTGCCTGTAGCTGATGGTGACCCAGGGTGTGTGGTTGAGCAGCAGGGCTGGAGCTGCTCCTTCGTAGTAATCATTGAAGCTGATGATGGTGGAGAGATCAGAGATGTTGACGTCTACGATGATCCCACCGCACTGAAAACACACACACACACACACACACACACACACACACACACACACACACACACACACACACACACACACACACACACACACACACACACACACACACACACACACACACACACACACACACACACACACACACACACGTAAAAAACCCTGAAAATGCACGACGCTCTCAGAGTAAAATCAGCCGATGTGATTGGTCCAGACACCGACCACGTCGAGGCTCAGCAGGGTGCCGTTGTCCTGCCGGTTAAAGAAGAAGAACTTGGAGGTGGATTCAGATCCGACCACACGGACGCACAACTTCCCCGAGATGTTCTCCGGCCACAGAGGGAGGCACTACAACATAACAACAACAACAACAACAGAATTACAACCACACAACAACAACTCCCTGCCGGCCTGATGCCGACCGTCTACCGGTCACAAACCTCGGTGGAGGAGATGTAGTGCCATCTGGTGGAGGTCTGGCTGGTGACTTCTCCCACCTCCAGCTCGTACGACGACTTGTTGACCAGAGTGTGGAACGGACTCATGGTGACGATCCTGGTGATGTTGAAGCTGCTCATCTGGATGCTAACGCCCACCTGGATACAGAAAGTACAAAGCAAATACTGAGGTAGACGAGTGAAGGAGTCAAACTAGAGCCGCTTTTATTAATCCAAGCTGTTTTTGATTCATTCTTGTTAACTTTATCAATTCATCAATTATCAGTTTGGTCCAAAAAACAAACAGTGAACGGTAAACAAATAGTGAAAAACACATTCAAACCCAACTTGATTTATAAACACTAAATGTCTTGTTAAACTGGACCGACAGTCCAAAACCTCAAATAAATTGAGTTTAATATCAAAGAAGAATAAAACCAGAAAATATACACGTTTGCATTTTGTGTCAAAAATGACAAACTATTAAACAACCGACTAATCAGCTCATTGTTCAAACTCTAAATCACCTTCCTCTTGGCCTCTTCTACTCTGGTCTACTCTGGTCTACTCTGGTCTACTCTGGTCTACTCTGGTCTAGTCTACTCTAGTCTACTCTGGTCTACTCTGGTCTACTCTAGTCTACTCTAGTCTACTCTAGTCTACTCTGGTCTACTCTGGTCTACTCTAGTCTACTCTAGTCTACTCTAGTCTACTCTGGTGTTTATTCTGAGCACGACCAACAACCTGCAGATGAAGACGAAATGGTCAAAAGCTCCATAACAAGTGAGTAAGTGAACCTTGAGTTGGGATTGTTTAATCTGGTTTGACTAATCTGGTTCTAATCTGAATCTAATCTAATTTCCAAACACGTCTCTACATCAGGAGCTAAAAACAAACCGCTGTTAGTTAAGTTGCACAAAATGACTCAAATCTGAGACGCTGATCGAGCCTTTTTTAGTTACCAGGAAGTCCATGTTGTTGGCGGGACAGCGAACGCAGCCGTAACTTCCCACCGTGTCCAGAGAGAAACCGTCCGACCAGGAGCTGGTGGAGACGCACAGCTGGAGCTGCAACAAAACAACAGCAGCAAGTTAACCTCACTGTTATCAAAATCATTTTCCCCACCATGACATGTGGCCGGGTTTGGTTTTAGTCTTCAGGTGAAAAACAAGAAATCAGATGCACAACATGTGAATTTGGGAAGAACAATATTTCTGATAAAAGAAACAACAACACCACAACATTTAAGACCTGACCCAAAAGATTTAAATTAAAAACACCTGAGAATGTGGTGAGGGTCTCACCTGGATTTTGTCTTATTCAGTTTAGCGTCAACGGAAATAAATTAAGCACAATTTTTTGTCGGACACAACATGATAAACGTAGATAAAGTAAATAAATTGAGTTTGTCCTGCAGGTGTCGCTAGAGGAAAGGTCCTAGGAACGTTAAAATCTAAAGCTTTCTGGAGAGCAGGAAAGTGTTTAAACTGATGACTGTCATCCTCATATATCTAGACCTCCTCAGGCTCCATGCTGGGACTCCGTCATCCTCATATATCTAGACCTCCTCAGGCTCCATGCTGGGACTCCGTCATCCTCACCTTGCTCTTGCTGAAGAGGTTCTTCTTCCTGAAGGAGAACAGGATGATGTCGCGGTAGTCTGCGGGGTGCTTGACGCTGACGTCCTCGGCTCGGTACTGCAGCACTCGAGACGTCTTGTTGATGATCCAGTACGGGCTGAAGAGCGACAGCACAAGACGGCTCGCTGTCCTCGTCACGTGAACGCTCACGTCCACCGTTGCGTTGGGGTCCGAGTCACAGACAAGACACGTGGCCAAGAACTCGGGCATTTCCTGCTCGATGCGCACGTGGCCGTGCCAGTCACGGCCCTGATACCTCATCAGCACCAACGACATGATCTCCCCCGAGACGCGAGCGTTCAGGAGGTCCGACGTGCTGCCTTCCTGAAGCTCATAGGAGTCTGCTGAGCTCTGAGGAGGAGAGACCACATCAGACCACATTAGATTAGATGACTGAATTAGATACATGTTTGTGGATCCAAACTGGTCCAATCCTAATCGACATGGCCCTGATAAAATCTAGATCCTTGCGTCTATGTTTCTGACTCCGTGGGAGCTGCCGTACCTCCATCATGTACCGGACGGTGTAGGGCAGCAGGTTGCGCAGCGTGGCCACCGGGTGGAGGTGGATGATGTAGGCCGGGTCCCAGTCCTCCTCCCCGTGGCTGGTGATGTGTCGCAGGTCGTCGGGGACAGCCAGCGTGCTGACCATCAGCGGCAGCAGGCCGCTGTCGGTCGCCGGACACTGCAGCACCGAACGCACCTCCGAGCTGCGGTGCACCTGCTCCTTCCACGACACGCAGGTGGTTGACGGACCGTACCGAGCGTCCAGACAACCCGCTGGACGCACAAACAGCTGACATCTGGAGGGGAAGGAGGTGCATAAAACTACACTGTCAACATATCTTGAACACCTACAAAAACCACAGAGACCGGCACCAAAACTTCCGCTGACAAGCAGAAGTATATATAAGTGAATCTTCCTGAATAAAAACCAAAACATTTGAGGAGCTAAAAGTCGATTTTGAACATTCCCTGTTTGTGTTTTCACCACATCTGAACAACCGTGAAGAGAAGAGAAAATAAAACCCTTGGAGGAGGAAAAAAACAACGGCAGCACATTTCCAGAACAGAAGTGCTTGCCATCCAATCGTCAATAATTCTCACAGTAATCTCCAAGTCTTTTTATACCAAATCACTCCATGACTTTAGCTGTGGTCTTCCTTTAAGCTCTTAGTCTTAATGGGGTATTTTGGAGGGATTCTTTATCATTTTCATTGATTCTTGAGTGGAAAAACATGATTATATTTAGCACCAGATATGTGTAACAAATGATATCAACCCCAAAATTGCTGCAACAGCTTATGAGACAAATGAAATGAATGAAATACAAAGGCCATCATATACTTCTATCATAATGTTCTAAGCCCTTTTAGACTTTCACAGTTAATTCATTAATGAAACTAATCTTCAGGTTCTTAGCTTTCAGTCCCCGAAAAAGACAAAAACGGGTCTCCAAGCTTTAAAGATCGGAGCTTTTCCTTTTATTTTCTCATCTTTTAAAAGAACTAACAGGAAGTTCAGATGAATATCGAACAGAAACAAACAAGAAGCGCTGTTTTAAATAAGGGACGCTGCATGCTGAGAACTCTGTGTGTTCCCTCAAGCCCCTCAGCAAGGCAATGTGACGCTACCTGTATGTTTCCAGGGCGATGTGGAACTCCCTCTCAGGTTCGGCCTGCCCGACGCTCTGCAGGCTCCTGGATGTCGGACAATACTTCAGGATGGTGAACGGCACCGAGAAGTGATTCTTTATCTGAAAACAAAAAACATTAATGCCGTCGGTTCTTCAACGAGTTTCAGACTGTGGTGAAGTTTTCCCAACGTTGTGCGATTCAGACCTGCAGCGGCGAGCGGACAGTGATGACCTTGTTGCCCTCGGCGGCGTCGATCTGCAGCAGAACAGCAACCGCCTCCTGCAGCATCGGACCACGGATGTTGTAGAGACGACGACCCGGTTTGTCCACAGCGATGTTGGAGATCTCGCTGTATCCGGAGGGAACTGCGGGTTCAGAGACACATCATCCAACCTTTAGTCACACATTATTAGTTTTAGAACCTTCATTCCCCCCCCCCCGTTCGCAGGCAGACTGCCATGCTGGCCAATCATCACGAGCACTTTGAGTTTCAGAGTCTCGCCCCAAAAAACACTTCGACATGTGGACAGAAGGAGTCAGGGATTAAAGCGCCAAAAAACTAGAACTGTCAGTGATCACATTGGCTAATGGTACAGTATGTGTCTATTATCTACCGACGGTGTATGCTAAAGTGCTAGCATGAAGCCTGCTACCAACCAAACAATACATATGATGATGAAGTTGTGCACGAACACAGGACTTTGAAAGCTCTACTTTTAGCGCCACTACCTGAAGCGCGATGATGCAGCAGATGATGTTACAACATTTTGCTAAGCAAGAATGTGAATGACAACCAGGGCATTGCCCTTCGTATTCCCATCCACTCATACATGTAGCAGGCAGAAATGAATGTTGGAACCAGAGAAAGAGATTGCAGTGACAGTGAGGTGTTCTGACCGATGGTGAGGTTGAACAGGCAGCTCTCTTGCCGCTGCAGAGCCGACAGTTTGCCACGTGACGACGATTTGAACCCGGAGTGCTCCAGGTCCATGCTCTGATCCACCGACAGCTCGTGTAGCTTTCCCTGTGCCGGTGAACCCACCAGCCTCAGGTTAGCGGTGTGCTGCACGATGAGAGGAATCCCAAGAGAGTTCCTGATGGTGAAGGGCGCCTTCTCCTTCAGAGAGTAGTCAAAGGTGGAGGCTGTGGCCTCAGAGAACGCCTGATTAACAAACACAGCAACAACACGTTAGTAATGTTTATCCATAACTGCTGCTATTCATTGAATTAAAGAAATGGTTCACGGAAAGGTTTTTATCTGTTGTACCTTGGCGAGGTTGTAGAAGACGTTGAGGCTGCACTGGGAGACAGTGATGTTCATGTTGTCTTTGGAGCAGATGTTGATGGCCGTGCGAGGTTCGGGCAGAATGACGAAGTCGTCTCCGTGAACGGGACTCTTGTCCTGGACCGGGTTGTTCTTCATCTGCAGCAAACAAACAAAACAATGAAAGGTGATTGTTCATCAACGGTTTTGTCCTCCTGTCTATTCACACTAATGTGATACAATCGTAAAGAGGCAGAACCCACCTTGGATAGTTGGTTTGTCAGTGCGACCAACCTCTAACCCTAACCAACCTTATGGGAGGCTCTACATTTCTTAGAAATAAAGGTTCCAAATGGGTTCTTCCTCAAGGGCTGAGGTTCTACCAAGAACCGTTTGCATCTGAAGAACCCATTTTAGCTCTTTGTAAGACTAATGGTTCCATTAAGAGCCCTTTTTCATTGAGAGACCCCGCTCTAGAAGGAAGAGTTCTTCAAGGACCGTTAAAAAGCATTGGTGGTAAAAGGGAACAACCCCAAAAGCTGTGACTGTTAACCAGAACGTTTGTGGGTTGAGCTGCATCAAATCAGGACTTTAGGGTTCTAGTAAAAAGCCTTGGAATATAAAAGGGTTGTCAGTAGAACCCCCTGGATGGGTTCTGTCAGCACCCTTTAAACAGGTAGAAGGGTTCTTTATAGAACTTCCAGAAAGGGTACTGGGTGGAGCAGTTACACCATAGACTAGTTCTCTGAAGAACCTCTCATAGGGGGTTCTGATCCTGTATGTTGGGTTCTAGTTAAAACCCTCTGAAAGGACTCCAGGTGGGACGTTTATGAAAGGTCCCACCTAGAGTTCTAGTTAGCACCTTTATTTCTAAGAGTGTACAGAGAAGGCAATGTCCCTGAAATCCCCAAAATATTCTTTACTACTGCAGAATGACAAACAGGTAACTCCGACATGGCCAGAGCCGACCACAAAGATGGTTTATTTTGGGGGAGGAATCAAAATGATTCTGTTTCTATGAATTTCTGTTAATACTGACAGAATTTACCTCAAGCTCCAGGTTCCATCTGCGTCTGCCGCTGTCGACTCGTTCGATCAGAGGCTCCCACACTGCATGGACCTCATTAAAATAGTTCACCTGCAGACACACGACAGGTGTCAACATATTACGTCATACACAATGAAACATCCTAATGTTGTACATATTTGTTCTTCCAGTCAGCAGCTGCAAGAACTCGATCTATCCTTTGACTTCAGTATCAGAAACATCACAATAAATAAATAAATAACTATTACAAAAAGGTTTAACGTTTAAAAAAAGTGTGAAAGAAAGTGAGTCTCAGGTGTTTCTCCTTCTACATCTACAGCCTTTTATATCATAAAGTTATGGAAATATCTAGTGCCAAATACCAAGTTCTTAAAAACGAGAAGATACAGTGAAGAACAGGTCCAGTTGTGAAGGACAGGTCCAGGTTCTGGTATAAAGGATCAGTTCTCACCTCCAGGGTCATGTCTGCACTGAGCTGCAGCAGAGACGACCAGTTTCTGGCCGATCCATTGAAGGAGGACTCGGCCAGCAGCAGAGGGACAGTCCGATGACCCAAACCGGACTCCAGAGTCACCTGGACCACCTGCCAGGGCGACAATACCTCGTCAACAGGAAACACATCTGATCTCGTAATGTTTCAGAATAAAATCGTCTTGGAGCTGAAATGTCGTACCTTGACTTCCGCAGTAAAGCTCTCGCCCTCTTGTAGCCCGTCCTGCTCTCTGAAGCTCTCGGTGACCTCGGTGGCCTGGTCCACCCCCAGGAACCAGTAGTTACAGCCGTAGACGTTCATGACCGACCAGAGGTCACTGAAGTCCGCCTTCGACTCCAGACTCTGCTCGTCACTCTGCTTGGCCGTCATGGCGGCCGTTATTGTCTGCACCGTGTTGAGGATGAACGGAGAGATCTGCAGGACAAAGACCAAGAGTTCACCGAGTTGCTAGACTATCAATCTGATACGAGAACAACTTTTAAGTACGTCTACACATTACTTGTCCTAACTTTACTTTGATTGATTGATTTGTTTGATTGTTGTGTTTTATAGTTGAAGACATTTAAGAATAATATCTGATGAATCATATACGTATCTGATGAATCAATGTACCTTGACGATGACTTCCTCCACCGTCACAAAGCCGCTCAGTGGTTGATTTGGGTGGGTTTTGGTCTCCAAGGCGACAGAGCAGGGTCTCAACACCTATTGGACGGAGTCAGAGTAGTGAGTCGCTTTTCAGGTTTCAGCTGAAGAGGAGCTATTTCCCTGTTCGTACAGTCAGGGCCAGAATTTAAACGCAGTAAACGATAACATAAAAGCTAATATCAATACAAGATATTTTTGCATGCTATTCATAAAAACTTGAATGAATTAAGGAAGAATATGGTGACCTCCGTCATAACCAGCTGCTACATCATCACCTCGTGAGTCTGTTTGTGAGTCATCGTGGCAAAACACGGATCTATTTCTGTCTGTGGACAGAGTTTGTCTCCGCGATAGCGTCACAACGGTGCAAGATGCAGTCACGGAACTTTACAGGTGAGTAGTCGAGATTAAAATGAAGGCCGAGATAAAATGTTGAAATTCTTTTTAATAGATTTTGTTATTCATTCGTTATGTTTTAAATAGAGAGCGCCTTGGTGTAATGATGCACTACTTTTTAAGTATTTATAGCCATCTTGAAACAATCGCCAGCCCTGTTAATATCATGGCAATGGGCTCCGAGCTCCGAGCCACAAACAGGAAGTCTGTAGACAGTATTGAGAGATGAACTAACATGTTCGTGGTTTTGGTCTAAATGTGAGGTTGCATGATGATAAGAAGAAAAATACACAAAGTTTTCGTAAACCTGTAATTGGTCAGGTAGTGAGGGAGAACGCTGCAGACGGCAGCCGCTAAACAGACGAGGTCCAGGTTGAAAAATACCGAAGTTATCCTTTAACGTATGACCTGCCGTGACCCCACGTGTGCTCCTGTGATCTTACGGTGGTAACGGCTTTGTCCTCCTTGTTTTGGATGAAGGGGCATGCGAGGACCTTCAGCTCCCTCAGGTTGGCTCTCGTGTTCTGGGTACCGTCCTCCTCGGCCTGCAGGCTGAAGTCGCACTGAAACGAGGCCACGAGGGCGGGGGCGTCTGCCTTCATCAGGTTCGCCACGAACACCACCTCCGGGTCCACCACCACCGCCCGTAGACGAGTCCGGACCAGCGAGGCTGCAGAGAAGACGAGCAGAGTTTAGATTATAACAAGGTTTTAATTTCTGCAGTTTTTTTCTTTTTCATTTATTGTTATGATTAATAAAATTGATAATTTGGATACCTGAAAAAATATATTCTGGTAGTTGTTGACTGCATTCAATACAGTGGTTTGTGATCTCCTTGTTGAGAGGCTGGAGTATCGTATCAGACTGCTCTGTTTCTGTTTGTACATGCTGCTTTCTGGTATCTGCTGCTACGCAGATGACTCACAACTCTACGTCTGTTGTAGCCAGTTAGTTAAACTAAAGGTTGTGTTTGTGTTTAACTTTTACCTGAAACATTTACCATATTTTACAGAAGCGGTTTCAAACTTTGAAGGTCTCTTGGTCGTACCCGTCTTGAAGCCTGCTCGTGGCTCAGCAGTCTGTTTCAGCGGCAGTCTGTCGCTCGGTGCAGATGCGGCGGTCAGAGCCGAAGTCTGCGGCAGAGCCTGCAAGAAGAAATCTGCGACGGCCATCAGAAACTCCACGCTGGCACACAGGTAAAGTTTCTGCAGGACGGCCACCACCTCCCGTTCTCCAGCGCTCTGTCGATACGTCACGTCGATCATCGCCTCGGGGCTCTCCTCGTCTCTCCGACCGACCATCCTGCAGCCACGAGGGAAAAACAAAAACACAAGAGGAAGAGTTAAGGTGAGTTACCACAGAGGGATCAGAGAATGAAGCACGAAGGAGTTGTTCTTTTCCTTCTTCTAACATGGGGGTAACTCTGAATTAGTCAGTGTCCATCTAAACAGTTTTGATGGCACACAGGCAGACAGAAACCAGAGGTCATGTGACCATTACCGTGAGGTCACCCTCTCCATGCCGGTCCTCAGGTCGTCCAGCGTGCAGGCGCTGAGGATGGTGGTCACCTCCATGCTGCCGTTGGTCAGGATCTTCCCCGAAGTCTTCAGCAGGTGGAGGGCGAACTCGCCCAGTCTGAGGTTCTGCTGGCGCTGGAGGTCTGATGGCTGCAAGGAACAGGAACAACAATCAGACCACGAGATCCAAACAATCAGAGCGCTGATCCTGGAACAGCTGATCCTGAACCAGCTATTAGCTGTAGAAAATAATTTACCATCTAACCTTTTTATCGAGTCGAGGCAATTTTGTAGAACAGAAAGTTTAAAGTCTTAAATGAAATGTAAGATTGAATATCGGCATGAATGTCATAGATCTTGGCAAGGCTACAAGTTTCTTGTTGGATTTTGGAAGTTGAACATCAGCTCCTATAATAAGTATATTATCAACTGTGTAGCAAAAGTACAGACACTCAGACTCTTGAGGACAAAAATGTCCCATGGAAACCCATTAAAACTACAATTTTTAATCCCATTTCAATTTAAAATCATTTATTCAATTATATTAATCCAACAGTCTCGAGCCCTGGCTTCAAAATTGTACTCATTTCCACCAGATTGAGCACACACGTTTGGACATTTCTTTCCTCTTCAAGTAAGACACGTGTGTCAACAATGTTATTAAAAGCCATTACAAGTCAATTCAAATGTTATTGGTGGACTTGTAGATGGCAGCCAACTCTATCCAGGACTGTTGGACATAATAACAGGTTATTATGAAACGCAGCAGAAACATAACAACTAAAAAGGTAAAATGTCCAAAATAAAAGACAAGTTAAAAAGCTCCTAGCTTGTCTTCCACCAGCCTTCGATGGCGTCTTGGTGCATTAGGAAGAAACACACACAGAACCTTCCAGAACACTAAGAGAACCTAATCCAGGGGTCTGTATGTGGCGACTGACCTGTTTTGGGTCTTTGCTGTACAGAACAAGACCAAGAGACTCAATGTTGAAGTTAAACTTCATGGTCTCCAGAGCTTCCTCCTCTTCCTCACTGCTTACAGCCGGTTTTCCAACATCACCTGAAGTCAGAAAACACAGATAAAAAACACAAACTAATCTTGATGCATTCAGTCAGCTGTGAATCTAATATCAACAAGAATGTTTCTACATATATGAATATGATTATTAATAGAGAGACCTGTTTTGGGGCCTCCGGCTGCTCGGAGCTGCAGACTAGCCTCCTGTCTCGGGGCGGTGGGCTCCAAACTACCGGCTTCTCCCAGATTCTCCATCAGGATCCTGAGCAGCACCGTCAGGTCGTCCTGACTCAGCTCCACCTACAGGTTGAGCACAGACACTACCTTCAGTAATCAACCTCTGAGACGTTAAAGGAACAGTACATTTTCAGGTCAATCCACTTCCTTTGTCCCTGAAGATGTCTCAGATGGACATCAGGCCTAGCTTAGCATAAAGACTGGAAGCAGGGGGAATCTGCTAGCCTAGACCGTATCTGGGGGTCAAACTTTCTCTGTGATCACTCATTTTAAATGTCAATATAGTTGATCTTAAGGCAGTATTTTTGAGCCGTGATAAAATTTCACATTACAGAAAACTATAACTGAAAACACACCATATCAACACAGTATATGTGATCACAAATAGCGGTATGGGGAGGGTCTCTCTCTCTAATTACAAACACGAGAAAAAGACTATTTATTCGAAGTCACAAGTGGACGCTTCAGGGCGGGAAAAAAGGTCACCAGCTAGAACGGCACCTCAACACTGCAGAAAAACAAACTGTACCTTTGGTGGTGTACGTGATAACTGGAACAGAGGAGTTAGAAACAGGTTCATAGTTAGGGCTGGTTCAGGTTTATAGTTAGGGCTGGTTCAGGTTTATAGTTAGGGCTGGTTCAGGTTTATAGTTAGGGCTGGTTCAGGTTTATAGTTAGGGCTGGTTCAGGTTTATAGTTAGGGCTGGTTCAGGTTTATAGTTAGGGCTGGCTCAGGTTTATAGTTAGGGCTGGTTCAGGTTTATAGTTAGGGCTGGCTCAGGTTTATAGTTAGGGCTGGTTCAGGTTTATAGTTAGGGCTGGCTCAGGTTTATAGTTAGGGCTGGTTCAGGTTTATAGTTAGGGCTGGCTCAGGTTTATAGTTAGGGCTGGTTCAGGTTTATAGTTAGGGCTGGCTCAGGTTTATAGTTAGGGCTGGCTCAGGTTTATAGTTATAGACTGGTAAAGATTGTTACGTTACATGTATTTATGTATTAGCAAACCCTAAGGGTTACCAGGGAAATGGAGTGAACGGCTTGTGAGAAGACTTTTGATTTTGGTTGAAAAAAACATGAAAATACAAATTAATGCTCTTATTGTTTTTTCTTTGGCATGTGATCACTTCCTAAAAATGAGTCTAAATATGTATGGTATCACAATAATAGTCATGTATGCTTTAGTCTTTGATAATAAACCTGAAATGATTTGATGTGATTTTCTTTAATCTGTTGAGAGACAATGATACTCGATCACTTTGTTAATGTTGTGACCAGAAACTTATGGTTTCATATTCTCCTGTACATGAAAAAACCAAAGAATGAACACGTTATTTTAACTTAAAACCACCATCAGTACTGGCGCCTCTCTGGACGTGCAGAGCTGAAAGTTTTGGAGCTCATCAACTCCTCCTCCTCCTCCACCTCCTGCATCTCCTCCTACCTTCATGGGCTTCAGATCTCCATCGATCTCCACGGCAACCATCTTCTTGTACCAGGAAGCTGCCAGGTTCCTCTTAACATTTAAGTGCAGGTTCACTGGTTCCAGTAGCTCGGTGGTAGGTCGACCTGACGCCGGCTCCATACAGGTCCTGATAGACAACCAGAGTTTAACAATGCTTATTGAGTAATCATTATTAGGTCTGAATCTGAATCGACTAACTGACCTGGAGAGTTTGAGTTGGGTCAGCTCGACGTCCATGTTGTCGATGACGGCCGGCAGCGGGCATCCATCAACGGGCAGCAGAGAGAAGCTGTTTCCCACTGTGATCAGACCCAGGTCCATCACAAGTGCATCGTGGGAGGTGGAGGACTGGGGGATGATGATGAGCGGAGCTTTCAGCTTGATGTCGATGGACAGACGGAAGCTCTTCTGGGCAAAGTCACGGACGCTGGACGCCGCTTTCTCTGCCGCCTGAGCCGTCGCGGCGCTCAGAGCTTCTTTAGCTGTTTGGAAGTTGTTGGTAAAATTCTGAAAGAAAAGACATAAAACAAAAATAAAGAGTTTATTTAGGAGACAGTGGATCTCTGTGAGAGAAAACGGTTATTGATTCCTAAATGTAAATCCAGGATTAAAAGTAAAAAAAAAAATGTATTGAAAAATATCTTTATTGACCAAAAACAAAATGAATATGAACAATTAAAGCTGCGAGCAGCGATGAACGGGCCCTTGCACCTTCCCGCGTCTCGGGGGTACTGGCGGGACGCCGGCAGAAGCGGCTATAAATATCTGCGACCATCAGACAGCGTGCCCACAAGTTAGACATATTTTGCTTGGACTGTGCTTGGAATGCTTGGACTGTGTGACGCTGGAAATTATGTAGTGCAAATATTCCACCAGTTCCTGTATCCACTTTGTGACGCTAGAGAACACGCGCAAACATGCATTGTGTTGCTCTACATCAAGTATAGACCACATCATGTAAATGTCATATAAATCGGATTCAGTTTGTCACATAATGCTGTCTTCCTGTTGCCAGTAGGTGGCGCTATGACTTTGAGTGAAAATCGGCTTGGAGACATCCTCAGGCCATGACTTATCAAATATGGCAAGTTTGGGACATATTTGAGCAAGTCCAGTGGAGTTACATCAGCTTGTTGTTTAATAGCGAATCACCTACAATGGCCGCCACGTCACGGCTACGCCATTCTATCAAACGTAAAGCTTTGATTAACTTTTAATTGCAACGGTCTTTAGATTATACTGACCACATTTGAAGTGGATCTGACAAAATCCCTAGGAGGAGTTCGTTAGAGTATAGCGACTAGAAATCATGGGAAAATTCACACAAAAATCAAAATGGCCGACTTCTGGTTGGTTTTAGAGCATGGTCCCAAGAGACTTTCTTTTAAGTCTCCATGTGATACATGTCCCCACCAAATATCATATATGTACATCAAACGTAGCGCTGGGGCTGCGTTTTTGAATATTTGTAGGGGGCGCTATCGAGGCAATTTCCAACGGTCAAGCCAAAAAGCCATATGAAATATTTATTTACATCACCTATGACACCTGTGCAAAGTTACAAGGCTTGCTGAACATCCTAAGCCACAGAAAAATAAGCTTAATTTTTCATGATGAATGACGCGTTGCCACGGCAATGGGCGCCACATAAAATGAAGGTTGTTCAATGTCAGTAGACCATTTTAGTAACATTTCATCATTAATATCTTTAGATCATCCTACCAAAATTTGAAGTCGATCGCATGAATTCTGTGGGAGGAGTTCGTTAAAGTACAACGTCTGAAAACGATGAAAATTGACAAAAAAGCCAAAAATGGCTTATCTACTGTGTCGCTCTCAAGTGGTTGAATGGAATGAAAATTGTAGGGTACGTAACAATATACGATGTGCACATATGAGACAAATTTTGCGATTATAGGTTAAATGGTTTTGAAGTTATGAGTATTGAAATACAAAGCCACGCCTTATGAAGTTCATTGGTCCATATCTTCTAAACGTAATGAGATATCAAACATCTTTTGATGAAATGTTATTATATAGATCCAATATTGATCCACAGCAAATTTTGTCGCAATCGGACTCAGCGTGTAGGAGGAGGTTGCAAAAATGGGTTTTTCACAAAATTCAAAATGGCGGAAAGTTTTGGAAGGCAGAGCTTAGGGGTCCAAGAGGCTTTTTTGTAGACCTCATTTGGTGGCATGCCTGTGTAAAATTTCAAGTTAATTGGACATACTGGATGAGGGGGCTAAATTCTAGGGGGCGCTAGCGAGCAATTCTTTCATGTTCGAGCATGGGACCCATAAAATATCAAATTTTTCAGCAGTCCTGATCTTCTCACCAAATATGGGGATGTTCGGGACATGATAAAGCCCCCAAAAAGCCGTTTCATTCGAGAGAAAAAGAATAATAATAATAATAATTCCTACAGTTTCAATAGGGACCTCGCGGCCCGACGTTGTCGGTGCTCGGGCCCTAATAATAATAATAATAAACATTAGAATAACAATAGGTCCTCCGCTCCGACTACGTCGGTGCTCGGGCCCTAATAATAATTCCTACAGTTTTAATAGGGACCTCGCGGCCCGACGTTGTCGGTGCTCGGGCCCTAATAAGACAAGTCTGGCTCGGTAAAAAGAGTTGAGTAAATACATAAAACTTAATTTTATCAACAGTGTGAAACTCACCAGCAGAGACATGATGAACTTGTGCAGGTAAACCACCTGGATGCAGCCCACGTTCAGCTTGACTCTGCCGTCAGTTTTGGAGGTGTCAGCGTAACCGGTGCCCTCTGTGGCGTTAGGAGTGAGACTCATGGTGAAGCTGAACACCTCATCACCCACGATGGAGATCGCCTGAAGGACAAAAACATCAGTGATATAGGGTAGTCCAGCATCGTCTGAGTATGTCAACTGCAGTCTAAGGTAGTCCAGGGTAGTCTGATGGAGTCTAGGGTAGTATGAGGGAGTCCAGGGTAGTCTGAGGGAGTCCAGGGTAGTCTGATGGAGTCTAGGGTAGTATGAGGTAGTTCAGGGTAGTATGAGGGAGTCTAGGGTAGTATGAGGTAGTCTAGGGTAGTATGAGGTAGTCCAGTGTAGTATGAGGGAGTCTAGGGTAGTATGAGGTAGTCCAGGGTAGTCTGAAGGAGTCTAGGGTAGTATGAGGTAGTCTAGGGTAGTATGAGGTAGTCCAGGATAGTATGAGGTAGTCTAGGGTAGTATGAGGTAGTACAGGGTAGTCTGAGGGAGTCTAGGGTAGTAGGAGGTAGTCCAGGGTAGTCTGAAGGAGTCTATGGTAGTATGAGGTAGTCTAGGGTAGTATGAGGTAGTCTAGGGTAGTATGAGGTAGTCCAGCGTAGTCTGAGGGAGTCCAGGGTAGTCTGAGGGAGTTTAATGGAGTCTTGGCGTCCAGGGTGGTGTGTGTCAATCCAAGGTAGTCTCAGAGAGTCTAGGGTAGTATGAGGAAGTCCAGGGTAGTCTGAGGGATTTCATGGTGATTTGAAAGAGTATAGTGGTCATATGAGGTAATCCATGGTAGTCTGAAGGAGTCTCGGGTAGTATGAGGTAGTCCAGGGTAGTATGAGCTAGTCCAGGGTAGTCTGAGGGAGTGCAGGGTAGTCTGAGGGAGTCCAGGGTAGTCTGAGGGAGTCTAGGGTAGTATGAGGTAGTCCAGGGTAGTCTGAGGGAGTCCAGGGTAGGCTGATGGAGTCTAGGGTAGTATGAGGTAATCCATGGTAGTCTGAAGGAGTCTCGGGTAGTATGAGGTAGTCCAGGGTAGTATGAGCTAGTCCAGGGTAGTCTGAGGGAGTGCAGGGTAGTCTGAGGGAGTCCAGGGTAGTCTGAGGGAGTCCAGGGTAGTCTGAGGGAGTCCAGGGTAGTTTGAGGGAGTCCAGGGTAGGCTGATGGAGTCTAGGGTAGTATGAGGTAATCCATGGTAGTCTGAAGGAGTCTCGGGTAGTATGAGGTAGTCCGGGGTAGTATGAGCTAGTCCAGGGTAGTATGAGGTAGTCCAGGGTAGTCTGAGGGAGTCCAGGGTAGGCTGATGGAGTCTAGGGTAGTATGAGGTAGTTCAGGGTAGTATGAGGGAGTCTAGGGTAGTATGAGGTAGTCTAGGGTAGTATGAGGTAGTCTGAAGGAGTCTATGGTAGTATGAGGTAGTCTAGGGTAGTATGAGGTAGTCCAGGGTAGTATGAGGTAGTCCAGGGTAGTCTGAAGGAGTCTAGGGTAGTATGAGGTAGTCTAGGGTAGTATGAGGTAGTCCAGTGTAGTATGAGGTAGTCTAGGGTAGTATGAGGTAGTCCAGGGTAGTCTGAAGGAGTCTAGGGTAGTCTGAGGTAGTCTGAAGGAGTCTAGGGTAGTATGAGGTAGTCTAGGGTAGTATGAGGTCGTCCAGGGTAGTATGAGGTAGTCTAGGGTAGTATGAGGTAGTACAGGGTAGTCTGAAGGAGTCTATCGTAGTATGAGGTAGTCTAGGGTAGTATGAGGTAGTCCAGGGTAGTATGAGGTAGTCCAGGGTAGTCTGAAGGAGTCTAGGGTAGTATGAGGTAGTCTAGGGTAGTATGAGGTAGTCCAGTGTAGTATGAGGTAGTCTAGGGTAGTATGAGGTAGTCCAGGGTAGTCTGAAGGAGTCTAGGGTAGTCTGAGGTAGTCCAGGGTAGTATGAGGTAGTCTAGGGTAGTATGAGGTAGTCTAGGGTAGTATGAGGTCGTCCAGGGTAGTATGAGGTAGTCTAGGGTAGTATGAGGTAATACAGGGTAGTCTGAGGGAGTCTAGGGTAGTCTGAGGGAGTCTAGGGTAGTCTGAAGGAGTCTATGGTAGTATGAGGTAGTCTAGGGTAGTATGAGGTAGTCCAGGGTAGTATGAGGTAGTCCAGGGTAGTCTGAAGGAGTCTAGGGTAGTATGAGGTAGTCTAGGGTAGTCTGAATGAGTTCATGGTGATCTGAGGGATTCTGACTGACCTTCTTGTGGATGCTTTTGGGATCAATGTTGAGGACGATGAAATCTCTCAGGCGGGCTGATATATGAGTTTGTGTTCCTTGCATCAGCAAAGAGCCATTAATACCTGAAGGACACATCACAACTGGGTAAATAAGAGTTTGTGTCGACGAATGAGAGCAGACAAAAAAAACAAAAAAACAGATGTGATCCGGTACCTTGGATCTTGATGTCGGCCATATTGCAGCTCTGGTCGCACACAAGAACGTTGAAGGCTCCCAGCGTCATCATCACCTTCAGGTCGATGATGTCACTTTCGGCAGGTGACACCGGAGCGGCTGACAGGGAAAAAAAGTCTGAAGAGGTCAGAACTCCAGCAACACTTGTAGTTTAAAGAATACATTTAACGTGTTTAAACACACTTTAGTTAAAGACTTTGAGGAGGATGTTCAGACTGTTGGACCTTTTTTCTCACTATACTTGCTCATTGTGTGTGTGTGTTACACTGACTGGACTTGGCAGACACCGTCTTGTCCTCCATCTTCAGTCTGATCTCTCTCTCTGGAGACGCCAGGCTGCCAGACGACAGTGCCGCCGACAGGAAGTTGATGGCCGACAGCAGAGCCTCAGTGTGGAGCATGAGGTCGAGAGAGGTGAAAGTCACCTGGAGAGAGAGAGAGAGAGAGAGAGAGAGAGAGAATCATATCAGGAGTGTCCAATAAGAACCCACACAATATTAACTGACATGATCAGAGGAAGCTTCAATCACCAACACACGGACTGATTATCAGTGTTTGTGTGGATGGACTGTGACTCACGGTGATCATCTGCTCTGTGTTTTTGTAGACTGAGGAGAAGTTCGGCCCCGAGCGGTCAGCCTGAGGAAACACAGCCAAACAAACAGGAAGTTCAAGTTGCTCTTAGTTTTGCTCTGAGGATGTCACGATAACAGACGTTTAGTAGTTTGATAACGATTCCTGGGATTCCTCGATTCTCGATACACAATTCGATGACATCTCAACAGTTGATCAGATAACATGCAAGTTCACCTTGAAATACTGCACTTTGAGCAGCTCAGCTCCAGACTCCACAGAGGAGCTGATGAGACACAGCGGCTCGCCACTGGAGTCTGAAACAAATAAATGTACATGAATACTACTAACACCATGGAAAACAATGTAGTTCACCATAGACAACACTACAGTACAGTACTGTACATAGAAAAGACCATAACAACCCTTCCTCCACAGAGGCTCTGACCTTTGAACTCCAGACACTTCATGGTGATCTTGTCAATAAACGTTGTGGCGCACATGTCGTACTTCCTGACTTTGGTGTTGATGCCCAGGTGAGCGACGTGAAACACCAGGAAAGGTGACTCCTCCTGCTCTCTGGGCTTCTTCAGGGTCAGCAACACCTGGATGAGCAGACAGGAAGCAGAATCAGAACGCCGCCATGTTGGAGGAACAATCCGACAAAGAATAAAGTTGATCAGGACATTTTGTAGATTTGGAGACTTCGTACCTCTTTGATTTCAAAGTTCAGAAGAACGTTGACGGTGTTTTCATTCATGCCTCCGTTGGTGGCGGCCGGCGCACCGTCAGATCCCGTCTGTGACGACGACACCACCTCCACCTGCTGCTCAGCAAGATCTGCCTTCTCTGATTGGTTAAAGGGGATAATAACCAGGTTAGGCTCCACCCGTGAACTCGTTAATAGTGTCGATGCAGGTGAAACACACAACGGGGAGAGTTTGCATCAGATTTCCCATCATGCGCTGAGTGAAGTTACCTTGAGCCACCTGTCTCTTCAGGTCCATGCTGTGCTCTTTACTCCCCTCCCCGATGTTCTCCACCAGGATCTTCATCAGCACACCGAGGTCTTCTTGTCCCAGACTCATCTGAACAAACAATGGTTAAATGTCTCTTAAAGAGACGTTGTCTCGCCTTCAACAACAACAACACATGAGAGACCTACGTTGAGGGACCGGAGGACTCCCTGGACCTGGACTCCGGGGATCTCGGTGAACCAGGAAGCAGCCAGGTTCCTGGTGACGAGCAGCTCCAGGTTGAGTGGCTGGAGGATCTCGATGTCGTGGTGAGAAGCGTCTTGTCTCAGCGTGGTTCTAAAAAAAGGAGACTTCCTGTTTGTGTGTTCAAGGACGCTCAGAAACAGGAAAAACACCAAAACTCTGAATGATCAGAATACCTGGAGAGCTTCAGCTGAGTCAGCTTGACGTCCATCTTCTCCACCACCACCGGCAGAGAGAAACCCTTGGCGGGCAGCAGGGAGAAGCTGTTCCCCACCGTGATCAGACCCAGGTCCACCACCACGGCATTCTGGGAAGTGGAGGACTCGGGGATGATGATGAGCGGGGCCTTCAGCTTGATGTCCGTGGACAGACGGAAGCTCTTCTGGGCGAAGCCCCGGACGCTGGACGCCGCCTTCTCCGCCGCCTGAGCCGTGGCGGCGCTCAGAGCTTCTTTGGCCGTCTGGAAGTTATCGACGAACATCTGGAGGAAACAAATGAACGAATCAGGAGGTGAGACGACAACAAACAACGACACGATGAAAGACTCGATGTGAGGTGTTCACTGCCCGCACGGAGAGCACGCCATCATTTCTGTTTCATAAACCTTCAGATTGATAGTATGAAGCTCAGAGTCATGACAGATATGTTTCTGTATTTACATGAATCTATAATATGGAGAAAATCTTAAAATAGTTGTCAGCTTTTAAATCTGTAGGAACAAAAACTATATATATATTATTATATATAATATTTAAAAGAATAATATTCCCCACAAATATATTTTAGAATATATATATATATATATTTATAACATATATATATATATATATATATATATATATATATGTTATTAAAAGTAATATTTGTAAAAATATTTATTTTTGTTTAGTTTTTGAAACAAAAATGAAGCTTCAAGGAGTTCAGAACCGTTGGTCACGGAGGGAAGTGAGGTCACACAGGCAGAGGTCATGTGACTGACGGGGGGGGGGGGGGGGGGTAATGATGGTGGCTGAGTGAGTTAGCATAGCACTTATGGAGGAAGCGATAACTGTCACATGCTGTGCATGAAAAACATTTCCTGTATCCGTCCATCAACCTGTCAGCGTCCAACAAACACAGCGCTTGTTTCAGTGTTCTCTGCGGCCCACACGGGTGGAGATTAAAGCTTTTAAGACTTGGTTTTTCGGGGTTTTGTTGCTGTTTTTTTTTCTCCAGGTTCAGATATGATGATTTCTGCCTCAGACACTGTGATGCATTTATCAAACTGACTGACGAGGATGGAGCAGATTATAGCTGCAAAGTCTCGTGTTTTTGCACGAAGATTAAAAAAACAAACAAAAATAAAACAGGATTCTGTCAGATGAGATGTTCCTTTACTTTAAATACTTTAATACTAATCTACAGCGTAAAATAGAGCTGCACGGATTTTGTGAAAATAAATAACACAGACTAATGAAATATGAAATTTAGATAGATAAATAATATCATAAATATAACAGTAATTTATTATAATAAATTACTATTATATTTATTATAATAAATTATTATAATTTATAATAATGTATAATAATTATAATATAATTTTAAAATAAAATAATTAATGAATTATAAACTATAAATAAATTGTATATTATTTTATTATAATTAATTATGTAATAATAAATACAGATATCGATCTGTTAATAAATAAAAACAGCGACAGCTAAAATGAACAAAATGATTGTTAATGAGAGATCTCGTCTTTCTTCTGTTATGTTTTAGCGTTTGTTCCGTGTTAGGAATCAGCAGCACGTTTAGTTGATGCTGGTCAGTATAGAACCAGTAGCATGTTTAGTTGATGCTGGTCAGTATAGAACCAGTAGCATGTTTAGTTGATGCTGGTCAGTATAGAACCAGTAGCATGTTTAGTTGATGCTGGTCAGTATAGAACCAGTAGCATGTTTAGTTGATGCTGGTCAGTATAGAACCAGCAGCACGTTTAGTTGATGCTGGTCAGTATAGAACCAGTAGCATGTTTAGTTGATGCTGGTCAGTATAGAACCAGTAGCATGTTTAGTTGATGCTGGTCAGTATAGAACCAGTAGCATGTTTAGTTGATGCTGGTCAGTATAGAACCAGCAGCACGTTTAGTTGATGCTGGTCAGTATAGAACCAGTAGCACGTTTAGTTGATGCTGGTCAGTATAGAACCAGCAGCATGTTTAGTTGATGCTGGTCAGTATAGAACCAGCAGCATGTTTAGTTGATGCTGGTCAGTATAGAACCAGTAGCATGTTTAGTTGATGCTGGTCAGTATAGAACCAGCAGCACGTTTAGTTGATGCTGGTCAGTATAGAACCAGCAGCATGTTTAGTTGATGCTGGTCAGTATAGAACCAGCAGCATGTTTAGTTGATGCTGGTCAGTATAGAACCAGCAGCATGTTTAGTTGATGCTGGTCAGTATAGAACCAGCAGCATGTTTAGTTGATGCTGGTCAGTATAGAACCAGCAGCACGTTTAGTTGATGCTGGTCAGTATAGAACCAGCAGCACGTTTAGTTGATGCTGGTCAGTATAGAACCAGCAGCATGTTTAGTTGATGCTGGTCAGTATAGAACCAGCAGCACGTTTAGTTGATGCTGGTCAGTATAGAACCAGCAGCATGTTTAGTTGATGCTGGTCAGTATAGAACCAGCAGCATGTTTAGTTGATGCTGGTCAGTATAGAACCAGCAGCACGTTTAGTTGATGCTGGTCAGTATAGAACCAGCAGCACGTTTAGTTGATGCTGGTCAGTATAGAACCAGCAGCATGTTTAGTTGATGCTGGTCAGTATAGAACCAGCAGCATGTTTAGTTGATGCTGGTCAGTATAGAACCAGCAGCACGTTTAGTTGATGCTGGTCAGTATAGAACCAGCAGCACGTTTAGTTGATGCTGGTCAGTATAGAACCAGCAGCATGTTTAGTTGATGCTGGTCAGTATAGAACCAGCAGCACGTTTAGTTGATGCTGGTCAGTATAGAACCAGCAGCATGTTTAGTTGATGCTGGTCAGTATAGAACCAGCAGCATGTTTAGTTGATGCTGGTCAGTATAGAACCAGCAGCATGTTTAGTTGATGCTGGTCAGTATAGAACCAGCAGCATGTTTAGTTGATGCTGGTCAGTATAGAACCAGCAGCATGTTTAGTTGATGCTGGTCAGTATAGAACCAGCAGCATGTTTAGTTGATGCTGGTCAGTATAGAACCAGCAGCACGTTTAGTTGATGCTGGTCAGTATAGAACCAGCAGCACGTTTAGTTGATGCTGGTCAGTATAGAACCAGCAGCATGTTTAGTTGATGCTGGTCAGTATAGAACCAGCAGCATGTTTAGTTGATGCTGGTCAGTATAGAACCAGCAGCACGTTTAGTTGATGCTGGTCAGTATAGAACCAGCAGCACGTTTAGTTGATGCTGGTCAGTATAGAACCAGCAGCATGTTTAGTTGATGCTGGTCAGTATAGAACCAGCAGCATGTTTAGTTGATGCTGGTCAGTATAGAACCAGCAGCATGTTTAGTTGATGCTGGTCAGTATAGAACCAGCAGCACGTTTAGTTGATGCTGGTCAGTATAGAACCAGCAGCATGTTTAGTTGATGCTGGTCAGTATAGAACCAGCAGCATGTTTAGTTGATGCTGGTCAGTATAGAACCAGCAGCACGTTTAGTTGATGCTGGTCAGTATAGAACCAGCAGCACGTTTAGTTGATGCTGGTCAGTATAGAACCAGCAGCATGTTTAGTTGATGCTGGTCAGTATAGAACCAGCAGCATGTTTAGTTGATGCTGGTCAGTATAGAACCAGCAGCACGTTTAGTTGATGCTGGTCAGTATAGAACCAGCAGCACGTTTAGTTGATGCTGGTCAGTATAGAACCAGCAGCATGTTTAGTTGATGCTGGTCAGTATAGAACCAGCAGCATGTTTAGTTGATGCTGGTCAGTATAGAACCAGCAGCATGTTTAGTTGATGCTGGTCAGTATAGAACCAGCAGCATGTTTAGTTGATGCTGGTCAGTATAGAACCAGCAGCACGTTTAGTTGATGCTGGTCAGTATAGAACCAGCAGCATGTTTAGTTGATGCTGGTCAGTATAGAACCAGTAGCATGTTTAGTTGATGCTGGTCAGTATAGAACCAGCAGCATGTTTAGTTGATGCTGGTCAGTATAGAACCAGCAGCACGTTTAGTTGATGCTGGTCAGTATAGAACCAGCAGCATGTTTAGTTGATGCTGGTCAGTATAGAACCAGCAGCACGTTTAGTTGATGCTGGTCAGTATAGAACCAGCAGCATGTTTAGTTGATGCTGGTCAGTATAGAACCAGTAGCATGTTTAGTTGATGCTGGTCAGTATAGAACCAGCAGCATGTTTAGTTGATGCTGGTCAGTATAGAACCAGCAGCACGTTTAGTTGATGCTGGTCAGTATAGAACCAGCAGCATGTTTAGTTGATGCTGGTCAGTATAGAACCAGCAGCACGTTTAGTTGATGCTGGTCAGTATAGAACCAGCAGCATGTTTAGTTGATGCTGGTCAGTATAGAACCAGCAGCACGTTTAGTTGATGCTGGTCAGTATAGAACCAGTAGCATGTTTAGTTGATGCTGGTCAGTATAGAACCAGCAGCACGTTTAGTTGATGCTGGTCAGTATAGAACCAGTAGCATGTTTAGTTGATGCTGGTCAGTATAGAACCAGCAGCATGTTTAGTTGATGCTGGTCAGTATAGAACCAGCAGCACGTTTAGTTGATGCTGGTCAGTATAGAACCAGCAGCATGTTTAGTTGATGCTGGTCAGTATAGAACCAGCAGCACGTTTAGTTGATGCTGGTCAGTATAGAACCAGTAGCATGTTTAGTTGATGCTGGTCAGTATAGAACCAGCAGCACGTTTAGTTGATGCTGGTCAGTATAGAACCAGCAGCATGTTTAGTTGATGCTGGTCAGTATAGAACCAGCAGCACGTTTAGTTGATGCTGGTCAGTATAGAACCAGCAGCACGTTTAGTTGATGCTGGTCAGTATAGAACCAGCAGCATGTTTAGTTGATGCTGGTCAGTATAGAACCAGCAGCACGTTTAGTTGATGCTGGTCAGTATAGAACCAGTAGCATGTTTAGTTGATGCTGGTCAGTATAGAACCAGCAGCACGTTTAGTTGATGCTGGTCAGTATAGAACCAGCAGCATGTTTAGTTGATGCTGGTCAGTATAGAACCAGCAGCACGTTTAGTTGATGCTGGTCAGTATAGAACCAGCAGCACGTTTAGTTGATGCTGGTCAGTATAGAACCAGCAGCACGTTTAGTTGATGCTGGTCAGTATAGAACACGGAGCCGCTCAGCTCGATGTTAGTGAAGATTCAGTTTCTCGTGGACACGTGGAGGATATTTAAGGCGGACTGAAGGTGCAGTGGAGTCTCTTGAGTGAAGCTAAAAGCAGGAGGTTTTGATGCAGTTCAGAGAGCTGCATGCTGGGAGTTGTACCTCGTCAGCAGACGCGTACTGAAAGCTAAAAGAAGCCTAGAAGAAAACAAAAACAACACACAGCAACAAGACGAGAAACATGAGACACAAGAAGAAGAGCGTGCAACAGGAAACACCAAACACACCACAGGTCAAAGGTCACTTGTCTCCTGAATATCTTCTTAATAATTACAATACAAAGGAAGCATCTGATTGGCTGTTTGTGGAGGGAACCAGTGATGATGTCATACCTGCAGCTCTATATTTGAGAATTAACAATAAGATAAAAGATAATAAAAGATCATATTTCAGAGACTATGTTGGAACCATCTGAACATGACACACAGAACTACTCTACAAATAAACAAACTGTAAAACTGATCAAACTCAAAGCAGAATCCACCAAATACAGACAAACTATAACCGTGTGTTGATGTGTACATATGAATCTTAGAGGGTAGACATTTATGTGCACTAGTTTATATGTATATTGATTGTCTCTGAATTACTGTGTATATACTCCTGTATAAATAAGATGTATACATGTATACATGTATACATGTATACATGTATACATGTATACATGTATATATGTATATATGTATACAGATGTATGTAAATAATATCTGACCAGCAGCGACATGAGGAACTTGTGCAGGTAGACGATCTGGATGCAGCCCAGACGCATCGTGACCTTCCCGTCCACCCTCGACGTGTCGCTGTAGCCGTCTCCCTCTGTGGCCCCCGAGAACAAGGAGAGCCTGAAGCTGAACACCTCCTCGCCCATGATGGACACCGCCTACAGGGGGGGGGGGGGGGGGGGTCATTCTCATCCAAATAGCTGCTAATAATAATGACTTTAATGTCTTACTGAACCACAGTAAACAGAGAAGCACAGCGTCGTGTAAACGTGAGGGACCTTCGTGTGGACGGTTTTGGGGTTGACGTCGGTGACCACGATGTCTCGGAGTCGAGCGAACACCTCCGTCTCCTTCGCCTGCACCGACACCGACGCATCGATTCCTGCAGGAGTCACGTGACATTGTGAAGCTCACTCCTTCAGTCTGTGTGTTGTTTAGCGACATGATGATTTTCATACCTTGGACTCTGATGTCGGCGATGCTGCGGCGGTCGTCACACACCTCCACATGGAAACAACCCAACATGGCGAACAGCTTGAAGCTGAACACGCCGCCATCTTTGGCTCCTTTAGACACTGCAGAGAGAGACACGAGGGATTCAGAGGCCCTTCCCATCAAAGACAGAGACAACAATAGACAGACACACCTGTAGGGACTCACCTGTCCGGCCCTGTCCCGGCTTCTCCACCTGCTTTTTGGTATCTCGGTCTCGGCCGGCGGCGAGTTGCGGCGGCACGGCGCTGTTCAGGTAGTTTATGGTTGAGAGCAGAGCTTTGGTGTGAAGGAGGAAGTCCAGAGAGGAGAACTCCACCTGAAACACCAGCAGGTAAACAGCTGTGAGAACACCTGAGAAACACAAATGTTTATTACAAAACCTCCTCCTCCTCCCACCTTCAGTGTTTGCTCCGTGTTGTTGAACTGAGTCTGGAAGCTCGGACCGCCGGGGTCGGCCTGGAGGACGAGAGACACACAAACACAATGTTTATCAGTGTTTGTGTGTGTGTCAGTAAATGTTTCTTTATTTACTAATATATATATATATATATATATATATATGTATATATATATATATATATATGTATATATATATATATATATATATATATATATATACATATATATATATATATACATATATATATATATATGTATATATATATATATATATATATATATATATATATATATATATGTATATATATATATATATATACATATATATATATATACATATATATATACATATATATATATATATATATATATATATATATATATATATATACATATATACATATATACATATATATATATATATATATATATATATATATATACATATATATATATATATATATATATATATATATATATATATATATATATATATATATATATATATATATATATATATATATATATATATATATATATATATATATATATATATATATATATATATATATATATATATATATATATATATATATATATATATATATATATATATATACACACAGTGGCGGTAATGTAATTAGAGTCACTATCATGGGATAAAACTAAAGGTTTGATGTAGGCGAGTAAGTCTGTGTTCACCTTGATGAACTCCACCTTCAGCAGGTCTGAGCCCTGCTGCTCCGAGGTGCTGATCAGGTGGAGAGGTTTGTTCCTGCCGTCTGAAGAAAACACATTTTAGAACTTACCTATTAAAGCAGTAAGATGTTTGTTTGTTTTGTCTTTGTGTGGTTTGTTGACATCATTCTGATATTTATAAAAAATACAACAGAGACAAAAACTAATTTAAGTTCTGGAATAATTTCCATCAAGATGGAGAACAACGTTTAGTTTGTGAACATTTCCAGGAAGTAGACAATATCAAAAGTATTATAAATAAACTACATTTAGTCACTTCATGCGTGGATATGAGAACTATCTCGTCACAAAAATAATAAAGTAAATGCATCCAAGAAGCATTTTTAAGACAGATTGATTGTTTGAACTTCCACCGAAGGAGGTTTGAGATTCATTCTAGATAAAATGATGACGATGAAAAGGTGAAAACAAAACATTATATGTGTCCTCATACAAACCTATTAAATCTCATCTAAGAGACACTCGAAAAAAGACTTTAAATTACTATAAAGACAGTTATTAAGAGCACGTTAAAGTAAAGTCCTTTAGTTGAATATGAGATTAATATGCAGGTCAGAGGACGACCAGTTTTTTATCAGATGGAATATTTTTACATTTATTTGGAAGTTCCAATCATGATGTAAAGATATACGTTACCTGGTACGTCACAGTAGTCGAGTGTGACTCTGCGCAGGTATGAAGTGACGCTCAGGTCGAAGCTCCGCCTCTTCCCTTCAGCTCCCAGCTGACAGACGCTGAGGGACAGGACGGTCTTCTCCTGGTCCACCTGCCGGGTCAGCTCCAACAGCACCTGAACACACCACACACACACACTGTCTTACATGGAGTCACTATAAAACTCACATGATCATCTGAGACCAGAGGAAACTAACAAACCTCTTTGACTTCAAACTTAAAGTGAAGGTCAGTGAGTTCCTGACTCGAGCGCTGCTGATCCTCATCTGTCGACTTGTCACTGGCATCGTCATCTGAATCTGAAACCCAGGAGCACCAATAAATAAGTGTACGATGATTGTGTTTAACGGTTTAAAAGTAACAAACAAGATTAGTTACCCTCATGTGTCATGAAAATTAAGAAATACAGATGTGACTTTACCAACGGAATGAAGATACATATGTTTTGTCTTGAAAAGTTATTTTTCCTTTTTGTAATTCTTGGTTATGTATCAGTTAAACAGCCAATCAGAGAGCAGGCATAATTGACCTGTTTCCATGGTGTTCAGGAGGACGGGGTGAAGCTGGAGTGCTCGTGGTCTGGCCTCCGCCAAGGACAGCACCTGCAGCAGGAAACACACCCAAATATGGTGATAGATCCCCATCACTCCCTTAAACATACCCAACAACTCCTCAAATGTCTCCCCATCACTCCCCTAAACATACTCCACAAACTTCTCCCCTAAACATACTCCACAAACTCCCCAAACTTCTCCCCATCACTCCCCTAAACATACCCCACAACTCCCCAAACTTCTCCCCATCACTTCCCTAAACATACCCCACAACTCCCCAAACTTCTCCCCATCACTCCCCTAAACATATCCGACAACTCCCCAAACTTCTCCCCATCACTCCCCTAAACATACCCGACAACTCCCCAAACTTCTCCCCATCACTCCCCTAAACATACCCGACAACTCCCCAAACTTCTCCCCATCACTCCCCTAAACATACCCCACAACTCCCCAAACTTCTCCCCATCGCTCCCCTAAACATACCCGACAACTCCCCAAACTTCTCCCCATCACTCCCCTAAACATACCCGACAACTCCCCAAACTTCTCCCCATCACTCCCCTAAACATACCCGACAACTCCCCAAACTTCTCCCCATCACTCCCCTAAACATACCCCACAACTCCCCAAACTTCTCCCCATCACTCCCCTAAACATACCCGACAACTCCCCAAACTTCTCCCCATCACTCCCCTAAACATACCCCACAACTCCCCAAACTTCTCCCCATCGCTCCCCTAAACATACCCGACAACTCCCCAAACTTCTCCCCATCACTCCCCTAAACATACCCGACAACTCCCCAAACTTCTCCCCATCACTCCCCTAAACATACCCGACAACTCCCCAAACTTCTCCCCATCACTCCCCTAAACATACCCCACAACTCCCCAAACTTCTCCCCATCTGCTTAACTTTTAAATCACTTCTAAACTCCTCCTTCTAATCCTCCCGTTTGTCCACAAACTTCCCGTCAAACCCAAACTTTTGATCATCATTCTGCTTTGCTTTACCTCGTCACCACCCTAAAGTCTTGGAACTTGGTGCACATGCTCAGAGAGAGAGTTTTTAGTTACTGATCATTTCTTCTTCTTCTTCTTCTTTTGTTTTTAATGGCGGTTGGCAAACAACTTTTAGGTGCATTACCGCCACCCACTAATCTGGAGTGTGAACTAAGGAAAGTAATTATCTAATACCAAAACCAAACAAACACACACAAAATAAGACAAAATAAAATAAAATAAAACAAAACAAAATAACATAAATATAATTCCCAAATTCTATTCACTAGTCTTGTTGATTCTAAAAACTCCAAAAGAGGCTTCCAACACTCTTCACCAAAGCTTTTCTTTAATATATCAGTTATATTCTCCTCTCCCAACTCTCTTAGACCACTTTTTAATATTTCTCTCTCTGCCTCGTACCTCTGACATGACACTAAAACATGGTCCACAGTTTCCTCTTCATCACAAAATCCACACATTCCATTATTATGTTTTCCAATAGTCCACTAGGCCCTGCACTCCCAACCAATGGTTTATTTTTAAACAGATATCGTCCTTTGCTCCCTTTATTCCATTCATTCTGCCATATCTTTTTGATTTGACCCTTAATCACCACTTTAGCTTCTGACTTACTTATATTTAATTTAACAATATTTCTCCCACTCTTCAAAGCCTTTTTTGCTGCTTTATCCGCCTTCTCGTTGCCATCGACTCCAACATGAGCAGGGACCCACACAAATTTAACCACTATCCACATTTGATGGATTCTGTATAGTGCTTGTAGTATTTCATACAATAAATCCTCTCTGCATCTGGAGTGGCTGAATTTCAAATTCGTCAGTGCTGCACATGAATCTGATGCAATCACCACTCTCTCTGGCCTTACGTCCTCTACCCACTGCAATGCAATAACTATGCCCATCATCTCACATGCAAACACCGGCAAGTCATCACTCAGTCTCTTCCCACACTCGTACTGGAATTCTGGTATTACTGCTGCTGCTGCTGTTCTACCATTATTGGGGTCTTTTGATCCATCTGTATAAATTTGTATATAATTGTGATAATTCCTCCTGATGTATGACTTGATTATCCCACAGTTTACCCCACATTCATCTCTCATTGCTTCAAGGAGGCCAAGATCAACTTCAGGCTGTGGCAGTAACAAAGGAGGAATAGCTGGCAGAACCTCTGCAGGAGAATAACTCCTATCTAATATACCCAATTCCCTAGCCTTCTCCTTAGCAACCCAACCAAAGCTCTTTGTTAGCGTTTTTGTATGTTCCCAGCATGTCTCAATTGCCCTTACTGTTGGATGGTTGTTGTGTCCTTGTAAACTAGCCCAATAGGTCATCATTATCTGTAATCTTCTCAACTCCAATGGCATTTCCCCCATTTCTACCTGCAATGCTGGCACAGATGTTGTTTTAAAAGCCCCACTACATATTCTTAATGCTTGTGCTTGTATTACATCTAATTTTCCCAATAATGTTTTAGATGCTGACCTATAAGCCACACAGCCATAGTCTGTTACTGATCTTATCAACCCCATATATATAGCTTTCAAAGCAGCCCTGTCAGCTCCCCACTCTGTTCCCACCAAGCATCTCATTACATTCAACACCTTTTTACATTTATTAACCATTTTATCAATATGTACATTCCATGTGAGCCTAGCATCAAACCACATTCCTGAACATTTGTACCAGTCCGTCCTTTTCAGTTCCTTACCATATAAATACAATTTGAACTCAGTTCCAATTTTCTTTCTTGTAAAGAAAAGGGTATTTGTTTTTTCCACTGAAAATTTAAAGCCCCATTCCAATGCACACTGCTCCACTCTTTTGATTGTTTCCTGCATCTGTTTCACAACATATTCCACATTCCTACCTCTTTTCCACAGTGCCCCATCATCTGCAAATAGAGATCTCCCTATATTTTGTCCAACATTTTCATATACATCATCAATCATTATAGAGAACAATAAAGGACTAATCACACTTCCTTGTGGTGTTCCATTTTCCACCAAATGGCTGGCCGACAAACACCTTCCCACTCTCACTTCTATTGATCGACCAAACAAAAAATGTTTAACCCATCTGAACATTTTACCTGATGCTCCTAATTTTGATTAATAATCCCTCTTTCCACAGTAAATCATACGCTTTCTCCACATCAAAAAACACTGCTACCACTACCTCCTTACTCACTTGTGCCTTCCTCACCTCTGCTTCTAGACATGCTATTGGATCCATTGTTCCCCTTCCTTTTCTAAATCCACTTTGATACTTTGACCTAAGATACCTTGTTTCCAAATAATACGTTAGTCTTTCTGTGATCATTCGCTCCATGATTTTACACATGTGGGAAGTCAATGCTATTGGTCTATAGTTAGATGGATTAGTGGGATCTTTTCCTGGTTTTCTGATGGGTACTATAACTGCTTGTTTCCAAAGTTCTGGTAAATTTCCTTCCTGCCAAACTTTGTTAAACAATTGCAAAATCACCTCTAACTCTAAATCAGACAGAAGGTTCAACATGATGTAGCAAATCTGATCTTTACCTGGAGCAGTTAGCCCTGATTTTCTTCTGGCCCTTTTTATTTCTTCCAAAGTGAAGGGAGCATTAATTGCATCTTCCCTCTCTTCATCTGTTTCCAACAATTCTTTATTTGCTTCACTTGTTCTATGTCTTCCATTTAAACCCTCCTCTGACATATTACCAGAACTATGGACCTCAATCAGTGCTTTAGCTAACATTTCTGCCTTTGCTTCATCATTGATAGCCACCACTCCGCCATTTTCCAATACTGGATACCCCCACTCCCGTTTTACTCCACTCATTTTCTTTATCATCCCCCAAACTTGATTAATTGAAGTGCTTCTCCCTATTGTGTTACAAAATGATCTCCAATACTTCCTTTTAGTTTCTTTGATAGTTTTCCGTACTACTGCTTGCATTCTCTTGTACTCTATTAAATTTTTGAAATTGTGAGTGTTTTTTAAAACCTTAAAAGCCTTATTCCGTTTCTTTATTACCTCACTGCACTCATCATTCCATCATGGAACTAACTTCCGCCTCTTTGTACCGGTTTTCCTTAAAATTGTCTGATTGGCAGCTCCAATAATTGCATCTCTCACATTTTCATTAAATATTTCTATATCCTGTTCTCTATCTATATCTTTAAACCTTGATTCACTAATTTCTCTAAATTTATCCCACTGAGCCTTTCCAAATACCCACTTTTCTGCTGTATCTTCTGACCCCCCCTACTTCCTATTCCTACTCTACAGAAAATGGGGTAATGATCACTTCCAACAGTAGAATGCTTACATACCTCCCACACACAAATACCTGCCAATGACCATGATGCTATGGTCAGGTCTAAACTTGACTCATTACCTGACTTGTAATTCACTCTTGTGAAACTCCCATCATTTAAACATACAAGTCCCAAGGAGTCCATCACCTCCTCTACTATCAACCCATTCCTATCAGTCTTTTCCCCTCCCCAGAGAGTGCTATGCGCATTCAAATCACCACACCAAATGAACCTTCTTCTGTCTAGTCCCTTTATTGCCTCTAATGCTTCCAATTCCAATCGTTGACATGGATTGTAAAAATTTACCACAACCAAACTTTCATCCTCTAACCACACTTCAACAACTACATATTCTAGGTCTTTTCCTTTTTCTATTTCTCGATAAGAACTCCCTTGCCTAACAAAGGTAGCACATCCTCCCCCATTACCCCCTTCTCTATCCCTTCTTATACACACATATCCCTGAATCACAAAATCTAAGTTTGGTTTAAGCCATGTCTCTTCAACACATATTATATCTGCTTTATATTCTAACCCATTAAGAAAACCTTTACACTCTTGGCCATTTGCCAAGAGACTCCTTGCATTCCACTGTAGAATTAACATCATGACTAGTCCTGTGAACATGCTTCTTTGTTTAACTGTTCCTGTTTTTTAAGCTCTTCCTGGACAGCCATCCCAGTTATCCCATGAATATTTAAATATCTTGTTGCACTCTTTACTATTATTTCAATCTTCTCAGATCTCCCTTTTGCTTGGAATGTGCAGTTAACTACTTCCGCCATGAAATACACAAAGCTCTCCTTATTTACTGTCAGTACATTCCCATCTCCCCTTTGACTCTTTGTCCCAAGTTCTTCATTTGACTGTTGAGACGGTTCCTTCCTTGATATATCTTTCCCCCCCCTCTCCACTCTACTCTCCCTCTGAACCTTCTTTGCTGCTTCTGCATAAGATATATTCATTTTCACTTTTAGCTGCTGCACTTCCACTGCCTTCTTTCTCACTTCACACCCACCATAGGCCACACTATGTGCACCTCCGCAATTTGCACATTTGAGCTCTGTCCCATCCTCACATTTCCTATACTCATGCTCCCCTCCACATTTTCCACACTTTTGTTTCCCTTTGCACGCTGCCGCAATATGTCCATATTTTTGGCATTTGAAACACCTCAAAGGTGGTGGGACATAAGCTCTTACATTGTACCTCATATATCCCACAGTGACTTTAGCACGCAACACCCTCTCTTGGAAATCCAGCAACACTGACAAACTATCAACCCTCTCTCCCCCTCTTCTTGCTTGCAGACGTTTAATCACTATCATTTTTCCACCTCTTATACTTGATCTCAAATCCTCCACCTTTTCCTCCACTGGGATGCCATATATAACGCCTCTCACAAAGGGCCCATCACTTGTCTTCTTAGCGTTCTCAACCACCATGTTGCTCACTTTTTTCAGCTTCATTGCTTTCTCTCTCTGCTCCTCTTCCTAACACTTGATCAACAAGCCGCCATCACGCAGCACCTTCGCCATCAAAATTTCGCCAACTTCCTCCTTCAACCCGCGAGTCAGCGCCACCGGACTAACTTTCCTAATATCATTTCCTTCCCTAAATCTCAAAATTACTTTGAATCCCTCATTCTCAACAATCTTCCTCCTCATCACCCTGCCTTCCTCTCTGCCTTCCAAACTACCACCAGATCCACTATTCCGATTTCTAGCTCGTTTATTTTTCCCTACTTCAGTCCAGTTATCGTAATCCATATCCTCACTCTCCTCTCCATCACTATTCCCTCCCATCCTTAGTCCAGTCACAGATTAGTTTATGCACACTCCGCTGATACTACTTTTACAAGCTCTCCGTCCGTGAGTTACTTCCTCGTCCGCCGCGCCGTCTGCACACCTCACGACAGCCACCTGCTACTGATCATTTCAGTGGGCGTGGTCACAGTTCAACCAGACTGTACCAAGTGTACCTTCTCCGTGGGTGTGGACGGGGGGGACCCCATGTTGGGGAGCGGGATGCTGTCGACCAGATTCAGAACGTGGTGGATCTTCTGGTCTGAGATCTTGACGTGCAGCAGCGGCAGCTCCCCTGACACCTTGAACCTGGACGCACAAACACCCCCGATATGATTGAAATAACATGCAGGCCAGTGAGCAGAGAGATCGGACACCTGTCCACAGGTAAAAGTCGTACCTGGGCATCCTGGCGTCCTTCTCCACCATACACTTGGCCAGCTGGACGGTGAAGTCCATCGGCTGGAGGATGTGCTGGACCGATGAACCCTGCAGCCGAGCCGACTTCCAGGCCTCACCTGGAAATCAATTACAACAACAATAAAATATGGAAGCAGTTGTGTATTTGTGTGTGTGAGAGTATTAGTTGTGTACCTGATTTGCTGTAGAGCACCTGAACTCGTCGTAGCTCCACGTTGTATCTCACGTAGGCTCGATCCATGATTTCCTCCAGAGAGGAGAAGGAGGACGAAGATGAACCGCTCTGCTCAACGCTGTTCAACTACACACACACACACACACGTTCAACCAAACCTAATAAACTGAACACAAACAGCTGTGAAATCAAACCAACATCTGGAAAGTAAAAACAACAAATCAACTATTTTCCTCGGGATAAAGAAAGTTCTGTCTGTTCAGCCCAAAGAAAAATAAGGGTTAGGGTTGTTTAAAAACAAAAACTTTGATTCCACATATTATGTAAACTCAAATATAAAAGTGAATTTGGGTTAACAAATAAATAAATAAAACATCTGGATGCAAAGCAAAATAAATTGGAGCGGTGCGACCCCAAAAATCTGAATACAAACCCGGAAGTTTGGCTAAAATTCCCCCAAATTTAATTTCAGTACAAAATAAGCTGTGGGGTTTATCCTCGGCACCAGGAAAATGTAAAGCTACGATCATTAAAAACCATGACGACATTCAGGTGAGCTTTGTTTTTAAAATCATTTTAAACTTCTTTGACTGGAAATAAAAAAATAAGAACTGACCTGTAAGCTGCCAAAGTCTACGATGATGAGGTCCGACATGCTGCTGTAGAAACCAGCCTTGGGTATGAGCAGGTAGGACGGCTTCAGGTCAATCCTCAAGTCCAGGACCTTCCTGGTCTCAATGATGTGAGACAAACCTGCAAAGATGAGAATCCATCAGAGTCCTGATGAGGTCCGGATTGTCCTCTATTGGATCAAGTGAAACCAGAATCCACCAGAGTCCTGATGAGGACCAGACTGTCCTCTACTGGATCAAGTGAAACCAGAATCCACCAGACTCCTGATGAGGACCAGACTGTCCTCTACTGGATCAAGTGAAACCAGAATCCACCAGAGTCCTGATGAGGACCAGACTGTCCTCTACTGGATCAAGTGAAACCAGAATCCACCAGACTCCTGATGAGGACCAGATTGTCCTCGACTGGAAAATCTTTGATTTTTCTTTTGTTATTTGCAATTTTCAAAACATATTTAAGATTCAATTCAGACTCAAAGGTGTTTCTGATTGGAGAAGCAGTTTAAATACTGGATTCAGACTCTGTTGTTAGACTCAGCTCTAAACAGTCAGACTGGACTTAAATCAAAACTCTAGACTTTAATAACAATCATAATCAGACTCAGCTGTAGTTTCAGCTCAGGGAGATTCATCCTCTGGGGAACATGAACGCTTGGTTTAAACGTTGTGACTCTAAAACCTTTTAATACATTATTTTAACTGACCTGTGGCAGTTTTGTCTTTGATCTCCTCCAGTTTGGAGAGCGTGGCCAAGGTCAGGACCTCCAGATCGACACCTTTCCCGGCCTTAAAGAAGTCCACCACACTGTTCACCGTCAGCTGGAAAGAAAAAACTATTCGCTGAAATTGTTCCTCACAAACAGACACAAAAAAACTGACTCGAGTGATCCGAGGTTTACTGCGTCATAGATGATCTCGACGGGCTGAGAGTGGACTCTGAGCAGCTGGTCGGCGGCGGACTCCTCGGGGTTCAACTCGAACACGACGTCGAGCAGCGAGGAGGACGAGTCTCCCACCGAGGCGATGAGCGAAGGCACCTCCCCCTGCTGCTGTAGACCTGTGACGAACCAGTGCTGCAGCGCCGCCTCCACCCTGCAGGTAGGACAACACATCACTATAGACGCTACACAAGGGGATCCAACCTGTGGTGCTATGGGGGGGTAGAGACTCACCTGAAGGCCTGCGCTCCGGGTCTCTGAGATATTTTGGTGCTGAGGTCGATCATCTGGATTTTGAGGATTTCCGGCACATCCGGCTGCTCTCTGACCGTCACTGAGGTGCTGAACAACTGGAAGCTGACGACCACTGCAACATACTGAAAACACACACACACACACACACACACACACACACGGGTTAAACCTGGTTCACCAACCAAGTCCTGGTTCTACTTAAACCAGGAATCCACTTGAAACTGAAGGACAGAACAACCACTATGTTGAGGATTTATCTGATTTGTTACACACTGAACAGTAGAGGAGCTCAACATGTGTCCTGGAGGAAACATGGTGCAGTCATTCAAATCTAAAGGGGTTCATCCTCTGAGGAGCAGGAAGGAGATCGGTTAATTTCATAGAAACCTGTCCATTAGATTCTAACACTACTTCCATGTGTGTGTGTGTGTGTGTGTGTGTGTGTGTGTGTGTGTGCTGACCTGCTTGGGTAAAGTCAGGTTGTGAGAGCTGCCGCTGTAGCCGATGGCGGTGTAAAGTTTTTCTTTCTCCTCAGCCGTCAGGAGGTCGTCCAACCCCGAACCTGAACACCAGAGGAGTAATACACAATGTTGCAAGTACTTTTTAATCAAGTGCTGCACTTCAGTACATCACTAGGGGTACTTGTACTTTACTCTAGTCTTGTATTTTCATGGTACTTTCTACTTCTACCTTTAGTCACTTTACAAATTAAGATTTTTACACACAAAAAATATGAAGAGTTTCAAAAATATTCCCAAGAGTTTATAGAAGTCCAGCTGAGAGAATAATGAGCATAATCATTAGTTAACAAGTTAAAAAGAGCTCCAGCATAACAAACTACTCTCATAATAAACCCATGAGTAGTTTAATGATAGAATATTTAATAGAACAGTCACAGTTTTTATACATTTTATTGATTATACTGACGTACTTTTACATGAGAAACATTTTTACAGTACATTTTAAGTGAGGTATTAATACTTTTACTGCAGCAAAGGGATCTGAAAACTTCCTCCAACACTGTCTTTTCGTCAACTTGTATTATCAATATTATTATTATTGTACTAGCTTTAAGGATTTTTTGAAAAATGTAAAAGACTTAAAGACTTAAATGACTAAATTAGTTTTTTGTATTTAACATGAGCCGTGTTTTCCATTCATATTTTTATGCACATTTTGAAATATGCCATTAGAAGATAAGAGTTGATGCACTAAACAGGATGTGAAGAAACACCTGAATGAGTTGTGACGCAGCGAACATTCAAGTCAAATCACCGATCAGCTGTTTTATGACGTGGACGTCTTCCTGGATATTCATTCATATCGTCTTCGTCTCCAAACAGACATGAAACATGGACAACACTAGCGGACATGAAAGAACTATTAGAACTCGCCCGACTGAGACTAATCCTGGATTTATTTGCTCCAAACTGGTTGAGTTAAACAAACTGACTTGTTTCTGATCAGCTGTTTCTTAGAAAAGAGAAAATAAAAGTGAGATTATATTCCACTGAGCCCGCGCCTCCAGTCATGGCTGACTCTCTAGTTCATTATGATCTTATTATTACTCATCATAGCTCCAATAAAGGTTTGGAGTTTGAATAAACTTGATGATGACGATGAGAGGTGTGTCTTCTCACCCTGAAGTCATTGAAGATAATTAGACATAAATATAATATGTGTAATTATATACACCGAATATGGAAAACAACTCAATTTCAATGCCGTTATTTCCACTTACTCTCCGTCTCCTTGTTCTCCTCTGGCTCCTGCTCCTCCTTCTTGGCCTTTTTACCAAAGAAGCCGCTGAAGAATCCTCCTCCTCCTCCAGGCTTCTGCCCCCCCGCCGCCTTCTTCCCCACCACCTTCTGTCCCGACCTGATCACCTGGAAGAGGAAGAAGAGTAAGGAGGAGGAGGAAGAGGAGGCTCTAGTTAAACTGGACTCTGGTGAGGGATGGTGTTTACCTCCATGTGGGCCTGCTGCCGGATCAATGTGATGTTGAAGACGTCCAGAACTTTCTCCAGATCCTGGTGAGACAAACAAACTCCAGTTATTCCTGAGACTGTACGAGCAGAGCTTCAGATCTGAGGTTGAATCTAGTGCGTTTGTTTTACTGACGGTGTTCAGGCCGGTAGCAAACCTCAGCTTCTTCAAATACTCAGAATATATTATATATATCTCAGATACATTGCGTGTGTTGGGTGCAGTCAGGTATTTGTGCTGATTAAGCCAGATGTTGTGTTCGTGGTGCGTTCAGGGGCACCTGGATGTGTCGCTCGGTGTCCTGGCTCGGCTTGTTCTGGCTCAGCAGTTTGGCCTTGTAGGCGGTCTTGTAGGCTTTCAGGTTCTCTCTGTGCTTTCTGATGCTGGACCAGGACCACATGTGACCCAAGCGTCTGATGTGGACCTCCAGGATGCTGTTGAAGCCGTACCTCCACCTGGCAGGAGCACGGGAAAGAAACAAACACCCCCCCAAAACCTTCAGGTGAGACTTTGCACCTTGAGTGCAGACTAGAGGTCTGCACTGAACTCTGGAGCCTGTAGGGGGCGCTGACAGGAAGTCAAAGTCAAATTCTAGACTCTACATTGAATTGTTCGTCTTTCTCTCTGACATTAAGATTTGTGTTGAACTCACCAGAGTTTGGCGTTTTGGTGGACGGGGGCGTCCGGCCTGAACTTCCTGTAGGGGGCGTTCTTCACCATGTAGTCGATGGACTCCAGCACCTCCACCATGGTCACGTACTGCAGAGGACCACAACACACTCGTCTCACCCGTCTGTCTCTCTTTGACTCGTCAAGATAATAATAATAATAATAATAACTTTATTTATACAGCACCTTCAAAAACAGAGTTTACAAAATGCTTTGACAGACAAAATCAGCAAAAACAAGACGATAATAACGAGAACAGAAAGCTCGATAAAAATAAAAGTGTGTTTTAAGAAGTGATTTGAAAGAGATTACTGATTCTGCGAGCCTGATCTGTGGCGCCGGACCGGCTCTCTGGTGCTTCAGTTTTCTCTCCTCGTCAGGAGGAAGTTGAACATCTCAAAAGTAACTTCTCAAACGTTCTCACTGCTTTTCTTTGTTATTGAACCGGAGAGCTTTACTGAGCTTTTAGTTTATAATATCTGTTTTGTTGTCCTTGTCCCTGGCTGTTAGTGATACTTCTGACCGTCTCACATCACGTTACCTGTGGTTTGGTCATCTCTATGGCGATGTTCTGGACCTCCAGGTGAAGGTTTGCTTTTGGAGTTTTCAGCTCCAGCTCAGCATTCGGGTTGATGCACATTTTAGCCGAAGCGAAGATCGGCTTGAAAACTACAAACAAAGTGAGAAAGGAAGTGTTGATATGGATGAAACACCCAGCTGAAAACAAACACATTATGTTCAGTGTTTATGTGCAGGCTACAGGTCCCTGTGAGGGTCAAACTGTGCCCACAGAAAAACGAGACAAAAACTATAATTGACAACTTTGTCTTTTGTTTCACAATGAGACTAAAACAAGTTTCAGTCAAACATCTAAATCTTCCTCCAGATGTTCACTGAAGAAATGTCTCTTTGTTCTGAGCGGTTAATATTAATAAATAATAATAAAGTGATGAACTCACTGTACTGATAGTGAGGAAGCTCCTGATCTTTACTGCTGATTCCACACTTCAGCTGATTCTGGAGGAGGAGGAGGAGGAAGAGGAGGATTATTAGTTGCAGTAGAGAGTTTAAAACACAGAAACAGTGAATGTGATGAAGAACAGAGTTCGATTACAAATTATTACAAATTATAATAATTATTATGATAACATTTATGTCACGAATATGTAATCGCTCTACCGTAGCTCCATAAGCTATCAAATAAAGTGCGATCCTGATTCCTTATTACTTCAATACGTTATCTGTCCATCACAGAGTTTATGTATGTTTATGTTTATGTTTATGTAAAATCAAACTTTATACATCAACATAGATCTTGTGAGGACTCTGGCAGTTGTGTTTTCTTTTGGGTTGACCAGAAAGCAAAAATGGATTGATTGGTTTGTTAGTTGGTCTTAGTCGGTCGATCGTTTGGTCGATTGATTGGTTGGTTGGTCTTGGTTGGTTGGTTGGTTGGTCTTGGTTGGTTGGTCGGTCTTGGTTGGTTGGTCGGTCGGTTGGTCTTGGTTGGTTCGTCGGTCGGTTGGTTGGTCTTGGTTGGTTGGTTTTGGTTGGTTGGTCGGTCGGTTGGTTGGTTGGTCGGTCTTGGTTGGTTGGTCGGTCGGTTGGTTGGTCTTGGTTGGTCTTGGTTGGCCTTGGTTGGTCTTGGTTGGTCTTCGTTGGTCTTGGTTGGTTGGTTGTAACCATAGTTGTAACTCTGCTGACTAATGAGATTGTTTTTGTCTAAAACAAGACAAACAGCATTGACTCACCACGATGTCTTCCCATGATCCTTTGTAAAAGATCGGACTGTTGACGTTCCAGTAGGCGCAGAGACAATCCAGACGGCCGAGCTGACACAAACAAACACACAAAGAAGTCAAAAACAATGAAAAACTACAGTCACAGAGGCCGATTGTTTCTACATCGCCCCATCAAACTGACCAACCAATCACATCACAGAACACTGTGACACAAACATTCAACTTCAGCTCATTTTAGGGTGCAATCACTTTTGTTTACTGAAACCAATGGGAAAACGTTGAATCATACACTTCTAGAGACTTTTACTGGGGAACATCTAGTAAGTACTAGTTACTAGTAACCCCTTTCACCTTATAGATGATCTTTGCTGCTTCGTTCAGGATGCACGACTTCCAGTTTTCATCAGTAGTCTGAAAAAAAAGAAACAAACAGCGGGTCACTCACACCATAGTCTGTATACAATAAGTGGACGTAGTCATTGTGACGTCTCTCATGGGTTTGTGGACAAATTCAGAGATTTTGCCGTTACCATCTTGGATTACGGCTGTTGCCACCTTGTTTTTTTGCAACCAGTGAACAACATCATTTACTAAATGAACATCATGCTGTATTGAAGAAGACTTGAAACTAGAGATTGAGACCATAAACTCATGTTTACAATGTTTACTGAGGTAATAAATCAAGAGAGAAGTAGAGTCATTTTCTCATAGACTTCTATACAACCAGAGGAGTCGTCCCCTGGTGGACAGTAGAGAGGATGCAACTTTAAGAGGAAAGTACAGAAGTAGGAGGAGTTACCTGCAGGCTGAGCTCTGACAGAGTGACTCCCATAGACAGGGGGCGCTGTGGGTCTGACAGCTGAAACAAACAGTCACATGACACTCACAGGTTAGACCTGGTCCACCTGTCCGTCAGAACAATGACATCACACTGAAATGTGTACACCTGGACAAAAACACAGAGCCTGAACCTCAACCTCAACCTAGATCAGAACCAGAACCTGGACCGGTACTCACGTCGTCCTCGTAGCGCAGGTGGATGCTGCTGATCTTCACCTGCAGGTTTTTGATCACCTGAGTCGCCAGTTTCTCCGCGAACGTGTCCTTCTTGTTCTCCTGAGGCTTTTCTGAAATCAACACAAGACCATGAAGAGAGACCAGTCCTGAGACCCGAGACCAGAGCGTCTGTCAGCTGATCAGACCTGGACCTGAACAGACACCTGGAGACCAGGATGTCCAGACCTGGACCTGAACAGACATCTGAGACCAGGATGTCTGTCGGCTGACCAGACCTGGACCTGAACAGACACCTGAGACCAGGATGTCTGTTGGCTGATCAGACCTGGACCTGAACAGACACCTGAGACCAGGATGTCTGTTGGCTGATCAGACCTGGACCTGAACAGACACCTGAGACCAGGACATCCGGACCTGGACCAGGTGAAACACAGTGAAATCAGAAAAACCTCACCTGCTTTGTTCTCATGCCGTTTCAGCTTCTTTAAGCCTTTTCTAGGCTTTTTATGTTTTTTAGATCCTTTTGGGACTTTTGGCAGCGTTAAAGAGAGAGAGAGCAGTTAGTGACAGAAAGCCCGAAAAACACAGACAGGAAGCAGGACGCAGAGACAGAAGCTGTGTTGTTCTGTGCCAGAAAATAAAATACAATATGGCGTTAATAGTTTAGCTTAGCCTTCTTCTTGCTAACCTCAGGAAAGCTAATGTTCCAGCTCTCCGGAGCTCTCATCTGCTCCGCCCACAACAATACGCCTTATGTTTACCAACACAATGTGGTCTATAAAGACCGTGTTACACATCATTCTGTGTGTTACTGTGTGTGTGTGTGTGTGTGTGTGTGTTACCATTGTGAGGATCCTTGTAAACAACACTCTCCAGGCTGAACAGCAGATCTCCAGTTTGAGACGCTGACAGCAAACGCAGCATGAACATAACGGACAACATGTTAATACATTCATTCATTCACTCATTCCGTCATTCATTTACTCATTCATTCACTCATTCATTTACTCATTCATTCCTTCCTTCCTTCAATCCTTCATTCCTTCAACCCTTCATTCCTTCCTTCATTTCTTCATTCCTTCATTTCTTCATTCCTTCCTTCAATCCTTCCTTCCTTCATTCATTCAACCCTTCATTCCTTCAACCCTTCATTCCTTCCTTCATTCATTCCTTCCTTCATTCATTCCTTCCTTCATTCATTCCTTCCTTCATTCATTCCTTCCTTCATTCCTTCCTTCAATCCTTCATTCCTTCATTCCTTCCTTCAATCCTTCATTCCTTCAACCCTTCATTCCTTCATTCCTTCATTCAAGCCTTCATTCATTCCTTCATTCAATCCTTCATTCATCCATCCATCCATCCAAACCGCTTATCCTGTTGAGGGTCGCAGGGCGCTGGAGCCGATCCCAGCTAACATTGGGCGAAGGCAAGGTACACCCTGGACAGGTCGCCAGTTCATCGCAGGGCACATATAGAGACAGACAAACATTCACGCTCACATTCACACCCTACGGGCAATTTCGAGTCTCCAAATAACCTAAGCTGCATGTCTTTGGACTGTGGGAGGAAGCCGGAGAACCCGGAGGGAACCCACGCTGCAACGGGGAGAACGTGCAAACTCCACACAGAAGGACCACCCCGGATCGGGGGTCGAACCCGGGTCCCTCTTGCTGTGAGGTGACAGTGCTAGCCACTACACCACCGTGCAGTCCTTCATTCATTCATTCAATCCTTCATTCAATCCTTCCTTCATTCATTCCTTCATTCCTTCCTTCCTTCCTTCCTTCCTTCCTTCATTCATTCATTCCATCCTTCATTCATTAAATCCTTCATTCCTTCCTTCCTTCATTCATTCCTTCATTCCTTCCTTCCTTCCTTCCTTCCTTCCTTCATTCATTCATTCCTTCCTTCATTCATTCCTTCATTCCTTCAAGCCTTCATTCCTTCAATCCCTCATTCCTTCATTCAAGCCTTCATTCATTCATTCCTTCATTCATTCATTCATTCATTCCTTCCTTCCTTCCTTCCTACATTTCTTCCTTCAATCCTTCATTCATTCCTTCATTCCTTCCTTTAATCCTTCCTTCATTCCTTCATTCGTTCTGCAGCCAGCTTTGCACGTTACAAATATGGCAGCGAGCGTTAAATGCACGAAAGAAAATCACCAGAAAGCTTCAAATTAGCAGCAGAAGAACACGAGAGGTGAGTCCTGTTACAGGTCAGAGGCCAGTCAGAGGTCAGTCAGAGGTCAGTCAGAGGTCGGAGGTCAGCCTGTCTCACCTCTGCGTGCAGCCAGCTGTAGCGCCTCCTCGATGCGTTGCAGCTCCCTCTGCTTGGCCTCCTGCTGGTCGCGCTCCTCTTTCGCTGCATCGTACTTTATTGCTACGAAAAAAACACAAACAAAAGAGTTGATGCTGCATTCAGGCACTGTCGGTAAAATGGGAAGAACAGGGGAAAAGAACCAGCGGACTTATTCTCTACAGCGCTGAACTTCAGATGCTTTCACTGCAGGTTAAAGAACTGAATGATCTTCAGAGAGGAACGTGTTGCTAACAGGAAGTCAACCCACCGGACCAGCTGTTCAGATAGAAAGTAAAGAAACAGATCAGAGTCTCTTTACTCAACCGTAAACCAACAGACACCTGGAAACAGGAAGCAGCATGTGTTCACTAGCACCAGAACCCATCAGGACTGGTACTGGTCAGCAGAGGTGGTCAGAGTCACAGCTTTACTAAAGTCCAGGGTCCAGTCCACCAAGGTCCACCACTTCAACTCTGTGCTTCGAGTCCTTAATTAAACAAGTCATGTTGTGCCCTTAACATTTTAAATTGCTTCAAATAGAGTAACAGTATAATACAATAACAGAGACTTAGTAGTAGTAGTTAGACTATAGCAGTTAAATCATGTCGTATTATGTTGTGAGGAGAATAAAAAGAGGATTCTTTGCTCCCGTGTAACGTCTTAACCTTTGAGTCCACACCTCTGCTGCTCCGTACCGATACAACAGCCTCCTCCCACTACCAGTGACTCTAAATTATAGATTATGAGTAAATCCTCCCAGATTAGAAACCAATCACCACAGGTCAGTGTGTGAGCACAGGGCTGCACAAGCTGCTTCTACTCATTCGTCTTGTTTCATCTAAAAGTGTAACCAGTTAGCATTCGATGCTAACAACACGTGCATGTATCTAGTATCTACAGTCACATAGACTAGTATCTAGTCTATGTGACTGTAGCTCCTTCACAGTAAAAGCTCTCCCGCTGCAGGAATCTGACAGCAAAGACTGCTTTTATTGTGAAGGAGATCTGAACATTTTCCATCAGATCACAACAGAGAATATATTATTATTATCATTATAGTTATTATCATCGTTACTATTATGTGGACGTCGTGCAACCCCGACAGGACTCCCAGAGACCGGATCGGACCTGAACCTCCACCTCTGAACCTCGTGATCTTACTGTTATATGGACACGCTGTCAGCTGAGATCCAGCTGGAACACACACGCACAACTACTGAGAACACACGTCATCAATCATACTCCATTATGTACAAGCTCCACCTCCAGACTGGACCAGCCAATCCGCCGGCTCCCCTCACAGGTCCTCTACTGACTCTCAGTGTAGACGACCTCACAAGTATTGAGAAGATTTATAAAACTGGAGAAAGTTTGATGGATGTTTAACTATTGAACCCAGCTGTGTATTAGTAGTGTAGTCGGTGTAATCAGGTGAACCAGCTCATGAGAGGACCCCCGAGTCAGACCTTGTCCCAGGTGAGGGGCCAGACTTATGATCCCCAGGACGGTTCCACGACCACCACGTGGAACCCTGACGAGGAAACGTTTGGATCTTTTATACTTCTTGGGGATTTCTCCTCGTTGGTAAATCAACATTCTCAAAGTTCTCCATTTTCTGTGATCACGAATGCAAAGAACCTGCCGCATGGAACCTCCTCTCACGCAGAGTTCACAGCAAAACGCTGGAAGAGATTACATACAACGTCAACGCAAAGACACCAGCAGAGTCCACAAGATCTTCAACTCCCGTCCTAGAGACGTCTGGGTGGATCCTGCTCAGAGTCACCATTGTGCAGGAGGCCGCTCAGAGTTGTAACCAGAAGATGGTTGTCGTACGAGCGGTGAAGGAGGCCATCGAGCTGAAGAAGAAGTCCTTTCAGACCTGCTCGGCCCATGAGACTCCTGGTATCAGGACGTCAGAAGGACTGCAGCTTCTGTGATTGCTGGAGAAACTAAACTAGAGGCCGTGGAAAGGCTTTCCGGCGGCATCACAAAGACCCATCTTCAAACCTGGGAGGACCTAGAGGAGCCTGGGAACACCTTGGGATCTTTCAGGAGGAACTGGAGGATGTGGTTCCTGATCTCTTCTTTGTGTGATATTGAAGTAAATGGACTGGTGATGGAGGCACTGTGTCAACGGATGGAGCTCTCTCCATAGAGCTTTACTTGGGAGAGTGTGAATACTAATGCTGATGGATAAACATGTGTAAAGCCTGTCGTCCTCACACATGACGGACACACGAGAAGGTTTAAAGCGTCACTTACTGGCTCCAGGAACCACCAGCAGGTACAGGCCGTCCAGCGTGGCGACCACAGCGTCATTGTAGAGATTCTTCCAGGGAATCTTCAACGTCAGCTTCCCTAGAAGAGACAAACAGGAAGTCCTCAGCAGCTGTGTGAGGTTAGTTCATCAGGTTACGTTGTTCAGTCCTCCGTTTCCATGTGAGGTGTTTTTAACATTCTTCATTTAATTATTAATGTCCTTTTAAAGAAGTTAACTTACAGAATAACATATAGATAATAGATTCAAGGCTTTGTTTAAGTGTAGAACTCAGGATCAGTCTTTGTCTCAAGACTTCTTTTAAAGGTCTCGTCTCGTCCTCACATGAAGAGGACTCTGGGTCATATTTATAATATATAGAAGATGATTTATCACCATTACTGGGATTACTCGTAGAAAAAAAAAGGACAATTACAACACATAAAATGATACGTATAATATATAATATAATAATTTATTTTATTATATTATATTATATCACATTATTAGTTTCAGAACTCACCGATCTGTCCGGCCTTCACTTTGAATGGAACATCAAACTCACTCTGAAACACAAAGACACAGATGATCATTATTATTACCGTTATTGTTATTATTATTATTATTATTATTACAGATGAAACAATGAGTCAGTTCATCAATTAGCTGATTGACAGAATAAATGAAGCCGTGTTTGTATATTTAATATCTCGTCTTCTTTATGAGTCAGAAACAAAAAGTCGTCACTTTGAGCTCTGAAACGTTTTGATGAAGATTTAATTTTTTTAACTTTATGAACAAAACAATTGATTCTCATTTCATATCAACTCTCTATGTGTGTGTGTGTGTGTGTTTATAACTGAGCATGATGTATTAATGTGTATGATGACGTCAGAAGGACACTATGCATGATGACATCAGAGGGAGGAGGCGGGGCTTACCAAAGCGTTCTCCTTCACTTTCAGGTTCTCCAGAACAACGTTTCCTTCAGACACAGAAGAGGAACAGTCAGTACAACTGATTATAACGTCTTTATGTTATCTAACGATCCATGAAGCCAGAGCTCTGATTGGTCAGTAGGCGGAGCTTATATACGAGCAGCTGATGTGCTCAGCATCAGTTACCATGGTGATCTACCAGGTAACAAGCGAAGTCACCTCGATAACCACGACACTACGTTATTATAGACTCAATGATCTCACATTATATTAAAGAGAACTAAATAAAGCAGATGATGGTTTAAAAACGTTCAAACTCATAAATAACATCTGTCTGCCATGATGTGTTCAGGGACACTCGTTCACAAAAGCACTTTAAGATGAAGAGTCTTCTGTTGTTTTATTCTATGAGAGAGGAGTAATACACACAGTGTGTGTGTGTGTGTGTGTGTAGCTGATAAGCAGACGTTTCTCTACCAGTTAACTGTCTTTAACCTCGTGACCGCCTCACTGTCACATTAACTGTTTAGTGTCTGGACGGTTTCACATGAAGGTGTATTTATACACATACATAATATATATATATATATATATATATATATATGTATGTGTATATGTATGTATCTCCAGGTGTATCTCACCGCAGGTGTCTTGTTGACCGGATGTGACGTCCTGTGACGGAGACATTAACACACACGTGGTTCCAACACACTGACCGTTAAACACTAACAACATGATGACGTAACGAGTCTCTCTCCAGTCATGAATGTGAAGATCAACTGTCTCAATAATTAATAACTTCACATTCATGAAGAAGAAGAGCTTCCGCCTCGCTGCTGGCGGTGACAGAGTGAAGCTCCACTAACGTCAACACTTCATCGGTTTATCACCGCCGACAAGAAGCACAGCCCAGAGCTAATCATCAATGATGATAACAACAATAATAACAACATGTTGTGCGATGTGTTCGTGCTTCTCTAGAGAGGAGGAACCGTTACAGGACGAGGTTTCTGAACGGGAGTCTGGTCCAGCTCACCTCCCCAGATCCCGATCTTGAGCTGGGACTTGTCCAGGTTCTCCACGTAGTCTCCGATGAACCTGTTGAGCAGGTCGCTGACCAGAGACTCGAAGACCATGGCTGAAAGGTCCGGAGGTCGGGTCACCGTCGGTCTGCACCTGATTTCCGGGTTCTGACGACGAGCAGTCCGCGGATCGACTCTCTCTGGGATCGATTAGTTCTGTCTGTGTGTTGACGGTGATGTGAGCGCGAAAGAGCATCGATGAGTCAGGTGACTTTGAGTCAATGAGGGAGGAACAAAGTACTATATTAATAATAGTATTAATCAATACAATAAGTAATACTACAGGGTACAAATACTCTGTTAAAAGTAAAATAAAAATACAACCAATTATATCTTTCATTATAAATACATTCAACCAACAAATATATATTAATAATGAGAATTAAAAATAATAATAACAATAATTATTATCATCATTATCATTATTATTGTCATTATTATTAGTAAAATAAATAAATAATTTAAATATTATTCAAGATGTTTTTTAAGAAATTAATCTCAACAATTAATTAACATAAAGGTTTTTATCCATCTTTAAAGTTCAACACCACAGGAAGTATGAATTCAATGTTTAAAATGTTTAAAACAAAAGAAGAGATATGAATATGTGACAGATGTACATTTGAAGAGAGACTGAAACTGAAAGTATTTATTATTAATATTATAATTTTAGAAACCAGTTGTGTCTCCATTATTCCATTATTATCTGTTTCTTCTTCTGGGCTTCATATAAAGGTTGCATTAGACGTAAACTGAGCTGGCTGTAACAACCCTGATGTTTAATTAAATATCAGACACACAAATATCTATAAATACTCTCTGTCACGGTTTCATTATTAACGATGGATCCTGAAGATACAAACATCTGAAACAAATGTTCATTTTCATTCAAAGGATTTTGTAAAATACTCGTAAAATTATACAGAGTTTGGTTCATAACGTCAAACACACACACACACACGCAAACACACACACACGCAAACACACACACACGCACACAAACACACACACACAAACACACACACACGCAAACACACACAAACACACACACGCAAACACACACACACACACACAAACACCCACACACACAAACACAAACACACGCACACACACACAAACACACACACTCAAACACACACACACACACAAACGCACACACACGCACACAAACACACACACGCAAACACAAACACATGCACACAAACACACACACACGCAAACACACACACACACGCAAACATACACACACACACAAACACACACACGCACACAAACACATGCACGCACACAAACACACACACACATGCACGCACACAAACACACACGCACTCAAACACACACACACGCAAACACACACACACGCACACCCATGCACGCACACAGACACACACACAAACACAGTGAAGAGCTGTTTATGAAAGTTAGACAGAAGAGAACATAATTCATCAGCTGATTCTGAACTGATTGAAGATGACTCATTGTACACTAATCATGACATGATGTATTACATCAAACTGACCCTGGATCTGCCATTAATGATCCAATCAAAGCACACACTTGTTTGAATGCACAAGGTTTAATTAAACCTGACACAGACCGGTTAACTGAGGTTTGACTTAAAATTTCTTCTCTTTTTGGTTCTAGGCTCCAGCTAAGGTCCTGGTTTGAGGCCTTTCACAATAAGAGCTTCAGTTCTGAGCATCATATTAACAATGAGCACACGATGTGACACTGACCTCTGCTCTACAGATGCAACCTGTTAAACCCAACACTGTTTCCACGGTAACACTTCAGCCTTAAAACAGGAAGTGTACGAGAGTCTTTGTTGTTGATCGGGACAAACATGTTTTATTAAAAAACCATTTCCCGCTGATGGAGTGTAATCAGCGGTCAGCTGGTGATTGGTGCTGAGTGCAGCGATGATGTCGTCAGCGTGTCACAGTTCAGGGAATCGGCGAAAAGAAGCAGCTGATTGATGTTGATGGAGGAAACATATAATGTTCTCCAATCAAACACACGGAGAGCATCATTAGTGAGCTCCACAGGAACCACAATATGAACACCAGCATATATCTGTTATTGTTCATTTTGTAGTTTATATCATGTTTCCTGATTTGAGTTATTGGGCGAAATCAAGAAATGTTTAACTTCAGAAATCAGTTTTATACACTTTGCATGGACTCAGGTGGTCTCCGGTGGTCTCAGGTGGCCTCTGGAGGTTTCTGGTTGTCTCTGGAGGTTCTTGTAGGTCTCAGGTAGTCTCTGGAAGTCTCAGGTGGCCTCTGGAGGATTTTGGAGGTCTCAGGTGGTCACTGGAGGTCTCAGATGGTCTCTGGAGGTTTCTGGAGGTATAAAGTGGTCTCTGGAGGTCTCATGTGGTCTCTGGGTTGATCTGCTAATTATGACCTCCTGTCCTTTGTCTCATCTAATTTCCTGTCCTCTCTTCTCTAATAAAAACCAACAGAACCCTCCTTCAGGTGGAGGGTCGGGTCCTGGTGGGGTCTCCTGGGGGAACCATGAGCGCCAGGTGGGGGTTCAGAAGTGACTGCAGAACCCTAATGGATCCCTCTGCTGGAGCTCGTCCTGGACAGGGAGCTCACCTGGGACTGGGTCTCCACTCATGGGGGGGTCAGTCTGAAGGGACCACATGGTCTTGGCTGTTGACCCTGGTCTACCAAAGCCAGATGTTTTGAACCGGAACACACGGAGCCTGGCTCCAGGTCTCAGTTTGTTACAACAGTTTACAGGATGAATTAAAAACAAAGGTGGAAATATTAAGTACATAATAAACTTGGAAAAGTAAAAAAACAGGTTTTTAAATAAACATATTAAATAAAAAATGATCAAGAAAAATTATCAAGAGATTCTGATTCAGGAAACACTCACATGTTTATATGAGATCAATTGATCCGTTTCTGTGGCCATATAAATAAAGATAAATAAGAAATCTTATAATTCATCTTATAATTAGATGATGTCATCCCCCCTCCCCCTCAGCTGGTCATGTGACCTCCCTCCTTTAAATCACCCGTCGTCCCCTCGAGAGAGACAGACAGCGAAGAGTCACAGCGACAGGTAAGTCACCTCTCCTCCTCTGTCTCACTCTCTCTACTACAACTTCATGTGCTTTGACTTTATTTAAAGAAACTTATTTAAAATATTATAATACAAATATGATATATTATAATTTGATATGTCATTCAACGTTTATTGTTGTTATATTTACAACAAAACATTGTGTTGTCGTTCTGAGATCAAAATAATTTTAAAAGCACACGATAAATACAACAAAATAATGATAAAGAATAAGCCATGTATAGTATATATTCATATACGTATACTGTAAGTACATATTAATATTATATTATATTTAATTTCACTGTTCTTTTTCTGATTCGAGATATATATTACATATATATTTGTGTGTGTGATCAGGTCATTACTATACTTTCATCTTTCATATTTTTATGTTTACTCTGTAACTTTGCTTGCTGCTACTACAAACAAATTTCCCCCTGGGGATGAATAAAGTATACATCTATCTATCTATCTATCTATCTATCTATCTATCTATAACAGACAATACTATAAATTAAATTAAATTAGACACAGTACGAAACACGATTATGTGAATATAATTCCACTTTTTATAACCTGAATATTTCAGAAATGTATGTGAATATGAATTAATATATATTAATGAATCCCTGCGATCACTTCAGAAACTGAACTCTTATAATTAATAACTAAACTGAACACTAATCCGGTTTCCTTCTTTCAGAGGCCCTTGGAGGAGAAGCTGAGGATTGTGGGAGTTGTGGTGTAGACGGTCTCTTTTTCTTCTTCTTCTTCTTCTTCTCTGGGACAGTAGGATGTTGGGCTCTGTGCTGCTCTGCTGTTGGTCCTTCAGTCTGCTGCATCTCTCTTCTTCTCTGGTTCATGGAAACATCCAGCTGGACGACGGCCGCCGCGGCGACACCTCCTACCTGTCTGACATCGGTCAGTAAACACCCGATCAATCAGAGAGCTCGCCTGTCACCTGACACGCCACAGCAAGGCTGAAAGAATGAGCCACTATTTAGTGACACAAACGTTACTGTGGGGGGGTTATTTCAACACAAACAGAAATAATATCAGAACTGAACTTTATGAAATAACTAAGAATTTAACACATTAAATAGGAGTGTTTGTTTGCAATGGTACAAACTTTTTTGGTATGTATAGAATGAAGCTTTGAGTAACATGAAGTACTCAAGATACGACCCTAACTAAGTAGTTTAGTTGTCTAAACCTAAATAAGTAGTTTAGTTGTCTAAACCTAACTAAGTATTTTTATTGTCTAAACCTAACTAAGTAGTTTAGTTGGCTCAACCTAAATAAGTAGTTTAGTTGTCTAAACCTAACTAAGTATTTTTATTGTCTAAACCTAACTAAGTAGTTTAGTTGGCTCAACCTAAATAAGTAGTTTAGTTGTCTAAACCTAACTAAGTATTTTTATTGTCTAAACCTAACTAAGTAGTTTAGTTGGCTCAACCTAAATAAGTAGTTTAGTTGTCTAAACCTAACTAAGTATTTTTATTGTCTAAACCTAAATAAGTAGTTTAGTTGTCTCAACCTAACTAAGTAGTTTTGTTGTCTCAACCTAACTTAATAGTTTAGTTGTCTAAACCTAACTAAGTATTTTTATTGTCTAAACCTAACTAAGTAGTTTAGTTGGCTCAACCTAAATAAGTAGTTTAGTTGTCCAAACCTAACTAAGTATTTTTATTGTCTAAACCTAACTAAGTAGTTTAGTTGGCTCAACCTAACTAAGTAGTTTAGTTGTCTCAACCTAACTAAGTAGTTTTGTTGTCTCAACCTAACTAAGTAGTTTTGTTGTCTCAACCTAACTTAATAGTTTAGTTGTCTAAACCTAACTAAGTTGTTTCCTGTGAAGACAGAAGTTTATTTTGTAAAGACTGTATTCATGTAACAAGCGAACATTTACACATGTTGCTGCACTTTAGCAGGAAAAAGCACGAAAACTGAATTGTATTGAGTTTCCTTTTAGTGAAATTATTGAATTTGAGTTCTCTCTGATGAACAGTTATGCACTGTATATGTCTAGTGCTTTTATTGTGAAAGGTAAGAAAGAAAGGCGTTGATCTGGTCTGCGCTGTCTTTGTCAAGGTTGAAAGGAGAAAAAAAGTTTGCTGTCTTGGTTTGGATTACGGAGCTCTCATGTTGTTCTACACTATAGTTCACATATTGAATATGTCCATTCCAAACAAACAAAGCGATGCGAAAGCCTCACAAAAATCAACCTAAACAATCACGCCACTTCTTCACCACTTAATATTCGTGTTCTGCGTGAAACTACTTATGACAGAAACAAAAAATATATTAAAGTGGTAAAGGCCTTAAGGAGGAGATAGTGATGAAGACTTTCATCTTTAAAGACGCCTTTGTTCTGCTTATTGGCCACAAACCAGATGAGTTGATGAAGACCTCGGTCTCATGCAGCTTCCACAGAGCCCCACCAAAATAAGAAGACCTGGTTGTAGATATATTAACCCCATCACCAACAAGTTGTTTTTAGCAAAATGCTTGGATTCAGTTTTTGGGGGTATTTTATTAACTCTTTCCACATCATCCGTTAGTCACTCTCTCTGAATATATAAATACATATAAATAATATATAACTGTATCATCTGCATACAGGCGGATGATGCATTTTGTCAGCTTTGTTGAAAGGTTATTCGTCGATGCACTGTGTGATAGCGACTGTATACTGTGATTTATATCTATATATCTATATACGACTGTATACTGTGTGTACTTTGTATGATATCATGTTAATAAGTCTTATTGTGAGTCAAATCATCTGTGATCTGGTGCAGCTGCCATTTCTTTAGGAATACAAACAGCAGATGCAGTTATGAAGGTGGACGGTAACCTATGCAGGTGTGTTTTCTCTGTCCTGCAGAGAGAAGCCACGCCCCCGACTCCGTGCATGACCCCGCCCTCTTACCTGTCGACTCAATGGAGGATCATTTCCTGATGGACGCAGTGTCCTACGACGAGGTGGGTGTGGATTCTTTAAAAATACACAGTACGCTCTAATGATTTTGGGGTACTTCTCAAGTCTCTTAATTGTCGTTTCCTCGCTCCTCGCTCCTCGCTTGAACCGGAAGTTGTTTCTGCGCCGCCATATTGAAGGCCGTCCCAAAGCTCTAATGTAGCTCAGAGGAGCGAGGATGGAGGAGGGACCTCAGAGGAGCCATGAGTGAGGAACCACAAGAACAGACTTCCAGGAAGTCTTTTAACTGCCGACACGCCCCCTCACTGTTCATCAGTCATGTGATTGGACGCTGCAGCCGATCGGATTGACTGACTGAGTTTAACACCAGAGTGTTACACCTCTACAGTGGTGATTACTGTGTGTCTTTATTAGTTATTAGTATTATTAGTTACTATTAAGTACAGTGATCATGTGAACAGACACAAACTTATCTAAAGTCTCTCCAGCTGTTAAAGCCGACTGACAGCTGATCAGCTGTGATCATCAGCACCGTCATCAGAAACAGACGTCGCTTCACGTGACGCAACTGAGGAAAGGACGTCTCATATCTCCTAAAACATATTTCCTCGTTTCCTCTCTCCTCGCATGGTTTCCTCCATGCATCCCTGGTGGGAGGGACTAAGACGCAAGGAAAGGACGCAAGTGAGGGAAACGAGGATGCAATTAAGAGACTTGAGAAGTGCCCTTAGTTTCAAGCGCACAAAAACCTGAAGCTTCCAACTTCCTGTCGGCGGCAGTGAATTCATCTGTTTCCTGTTTCAGTACATCTACATCTCTCTGTTTTAGGACTCGTCAGCAGCCTTGCAGCTGCAGGGTCGGGCCATGCGTTCGCCGCGTCGCTGCATCCCCCACCAGCAGTCGTGTCTGGGTTACCCGCTGCCCTGCTGCGACCCCTGTGACACCTGCTACTGCCGCTTCTTCAACGCCATCTGCTACTGCCGCCGGGTCGGCCACGCCTGTCCACCACCCAGACGCACCTGACGACGCACCTGAGGCTGAGACGCTGCTGACAGGAAACATGTTGATGTTCCTTCTGTTACTCGTTGGATAAAATGTGTTTTGTGTGTAATAAACGACTGCTGAGGAAAATATGTATAGTTGTCATGTCAATTTAACGTGTTTTGTGTCAGTAATCCTGAAAAGACAACATGTCAACGTGCTTATTAATTAATTAGGAAATAAATATGAATTAATGAATAAACTTTAGATGAACTTTGAGAAAGGCTAGCTGTGTCCAGTCTTTATGCTACACTCGGCTCACACATTCAGAGAGAAAGAAGAGATTTCATAAGATGTCTTTCTTTACAAATGACAACAACAGATCTGTTTCAGAGTTTCTGTGTTTTATTGATGATCAGGTTTAAACTGTCTGAGATGCTCAGTTGGCAGCGATGGTCTGATCCATCCAGGCGCGGAGCTCGGTGACGCGGGCGTACACGCCGGGACTTGTGGGAGTGCAGGTTCCACTGCCCCAGGACACGATACCGACCAGAGTCCAGGCTCCGGCCTTCTGACAGACCAGAGGACCGCCAGAGTCGCCCTGAAAAACAACAACAAACAAATAAACATCACAAACATCAGGATCAAACCCTGTTACATCTGTTTTTACGTATGCACCACCCACCATGCAGGAGGAGGCTCCGGAGGCTCCGGCGCAGATCATCAGGTTGGTGATCTTGCTGCCCCAGAAACGACGGCACTCGTCATTGGTCAGCAGGGGGAGGGCGGCCTGCTGCAGCAGGGCGGGGGTGTCAGGAGCTGCAACGCACAAACACTTCAAACATCAACGACAGACATTCATACTGACACAGTCTGAGCTGGAGGTCTACATGCTGCATGCTGCCCCCTAGTGGTTAAAGGGTTTAGTGGTTCCTCCATCATGTTGGCTGATCTTGTGACGTCTCAGATGTCTCTAAAAACCCACTGATTGGTCTTTATGTACTGGGTCCAACTGAACACAGGTGAGTCCTTAATTTGGTTTTAATAGATTATCAGAAACTTAAGGATGGTCTGAGTCCACCTGCACTGTAAAAACAATCTTATTTAATAGCATAAGTTTCTAGGTCATGACTTAGAAATATGTTTCAGCAATTAAAAGAAAAAGTTCTCCAACAAACCAAACTTGTGTCTTGTTTCAGGTGAGTTCCGATCTTTTACATTGTTTAGCTGTGATTCAATGTTGTGTTAAAACACACAAAGACATTCAGAGTTCCACATAGAGACCCAGTGAGCCCCCCTGAACTTCCTTCTGACTATCTGCTACTGATAACCATCACTGTTAAAAAGCCTCATGCTGCTTCTCTCTCTAAGCCCCGCCCCTTGCTCTCCACCGATTGGTCAGGTGGTCTCACCGTTGTGGCGAGTCAGGCCCCAGCCGCTGGTGACGCACTTCATGCCTCCGGCGAAGTTGTCCGCGGTCTCGGCGACACACACGGGGGAAGTACGCATGTTCATCTGGGCGGGGCTGGCCAGCTTGATGAGCAGGATGTCGTTGTTGATGGTGAAGCCGTTGTAGCGGGGGTGCTTGAACACCTGACAGGAAATTACATCGTTACGACCGGCGAACACACACAGGTAGACGTTGCTGCGGTGAGACCAGAAGCTGACGTTTGTTTGTCACCCACCTTGCCGACCTTCATGACCTGGATGTCCTCAGCGTTGGAGGAGCGGTCGTGTTCTCCGAGGATCACGCGGTGGGACGTCCTGCAGGGGAGAAGGACGGACACATGAGGCGGCCATTTTGTTAAAAAATAAATATAAATATTGCTGAATAATTCCCTGACAGACGCACTTACCTGACGTTGCAATGAGCGGCTGTCACCACCCAGTTCTCATTGATGAGAGAGCCGCCGCAGAAATGGAAGCCGGTGTAATCCTGAAGCAACAAGAACAACAAGAGTGAGATCACATGTTTATTAACACAACCTGTGTGTGTGTGTGTGTGTGTTTACCTGCAGGGACACCTGCCAGGGCCAGGAGTGAGGCACCGCCTCCTCACCGTTCACGATACGAGAGTAACCGGTGAGGACGGGAGCGATGGCGGGAGAGCCGCAACCTGGTGACATCATCATGACATAATTTACAACAACAACATCCTGACATTCTGGAAGAGCTTCGCTTCCAAAAACCAGGCATGGTTGAAAGCTCCAGACAGAAAAAGATCGTAAGTGACCGTTGAGTTGTTTTTTTGACGACACAAAAACGATAGTGAGACATTGCGATGACATCATTTATCGGAAAAAACACTTTTTTTTATCATTCAGTAAGTTTGCCTTCTAATATTTTGTGACCATTTATTAAACAGTGATTGAAGTTTAGCATTAATAACATGTTGAATGTATAAATTGAATGATTTTAAGAATGATCCCTCGACTCTATGGACCATTTTTATTCAACGGTTTCTTTACTTCACATCCAGTTAATATAAATCATTCAACAACATGCATCAACATTTAAACGTGGTGTTTTCCTTCCCTAACTGCATCGACATAATTTACTCTGTTCAGACTTCAGCCTCTCCACTTTACGCAGCATGCTTCACTCCCTCAACTGTTACTCTGATGTCAAAGATTTAGTCTCACCGTAGGCGGCGCCAACGAAGGCGAGACAGGAGAGGATCCACAAGAAGGCCATGGCTAGATCGTGTTGAGTCTGTGTGAGCGAGGAGCTTTTATACAACCAGGGAGCGATGTGATTGGACGGGACAGGACGGGACATCTTATCAGAGACGGTGGGAGTCAGAACAGGTGGAGCTGACAGAGAGTTTTCCACCAGAGGAGGCTAGAACATGAAGGTTAGAGACATGTGGACAAACATGTTAGTTGAACATGTTTGTCCACAAAACTCTTTTTAAACACTCAGAAGTTTATTTTTTATTTTCGTAGAGATCAAAAAGGTTGCTAAAGAAAGAATAATTGGGTCAACTAATTGCTTTTTCTGTTTCGTAAAATATTGAAAAACATCTGTCTCAGTTCCTGTAGAGTCCAAGGTGATGTCTTCAAATGTCTCGTTTTGTCCAACAGTCCAAAACACGAAGAGATTTAGTTTATTGTGAAATAAATTTTAAAAATAAATACTCCGCTGTCACAAGGAAAGATACAGGAGAACATTCCTGCCCTCTGCAATAACACTTTACAATAAATCACCTCTGGCCAGATCATCCTCCACATAACTACACACTGCTACACTGTCGTTTGCTGGGGTTGATTTTTAATGTTTGCACTACTGTTTTTCACCTAGTCAGTTAATTTAACACTATTCTATTTCATTGTATATACTGTGCATTTTTGTTGTTTTATCTTATATATGCTATATTCTGATATTTAATTTGTCCTACTCCGTTATTCTATTGTATATATTGTGCATTTTTTAATACTTAATATTTTTGGTTTCTGTTACTTTGCTTCTTGGTGTGTCTTGCTGCTGTAACATACAAATTTCCCCCTGAGGATGAATAAAGTACATATCTATCTATCTATAACACAGAGAAAGTCACTTCATCAGTTTACAACTAACTACTGACTCCACCAACTGTTTCAACATTATACCGTAATAACTCTGTAATAACTCTGTAATAACTCTGTAATCACTCTCTAATAACTGTAATAACTCATGTACATGAAATAAAACATCTTTCTTGACAACCTGTCCAACATAAATTAAAATAAATAACCAATGCTACAGACACTTTAAATGTCCCCAAACCAAAGATGAGATCATTAAAATTGATTTTAGAAAGAAAATAAATTACAATAGAATTTATATGTAAACATCGAACAAAAAGTTCGGAAATTAGTGTTTGGTAGATTATTTCTCTGTTGTAACAATGCGTCTTGGCAATAAATGTTATACTGTTGGAAAGCCTGTTTATTTACCTTTCAAACGGTGCCACATTTGTAAGGAACATGCATTTGTGGGATGAGCAGCACAGCTGAGTATGTGGGTTGCGCCCATGAAAAATTTGCCAAATCTTCTCTGCCAAACAGCTTATTCTGCTGTTGCTATTGACTCTTGTTTGGTGTTGTTTGGTGGATTGGATGATTGAAGTCTATCAGTAACAAGGAAGAAACAAGACTTATTGGCAATTTAACAAACAGGAGCCTCAGTAGCGTGTGGAAGAACCATACACAGCCACAACAGCCTGGCACCTCCTCCTCATGCTGGTCACCAGCCTGGCTCCTCCTCCTCATGCTGGTCACCAGCCTGGCACCTCCTCCTCATGCTGGTCACCAGCCTGGCTCCTCCTCCTCATGCTGGTCACCAGCCTGGCACCTCCTCCTCATGCTGGTCACCAGCCTGGCTCCTCCTCCTCATGCTGGTCACCAGCCTGCTCACACACTGCTGTGGGATGGCATTCCACTCCTCAAGCAGGATTTGTCGCAACGTGGTTGTGTTGGTCACTCTGGGACGAACAGCTGGTCCCACAAGTGTTCACTTGGGTTGAGGTGAGGACTGCTGGCGGCCATTCCATCCTCTCTACTCCCACATTCTGGAGGTAGTCTCTGATGAACCGCTCTGTGGGGGCGAGCGTCTTCATCTTGGAGGATGGAGTTCAGTCCCAGACTGTGGAGAAATGGGATCGCCACTGGTTGCAGAATCTCATCTCCATATCTCTCTGCATTGAGGTTGCCTCCAATGAAGACAAGCCTCGTTTTTCCAGTGATGGAGATGCCGCCCCACACCATCACACTGCCTCCACCAAAAGGTGTTCCTCTATCGGTGCAGCAATCAGCATAGCGTTCTCCCAGTCTTCTCCACACTTTGACCCTACGATCCAACTTCCTTAGGCAGAATCTGGACTCATCGCTGAACATAACATTCCTCCACATGTTCAGGTTCCAGTGCAGGTGTTGCCGACACCAGCAGAGAAGATTTGGCA